>NC_142654.1:30835606-31138636 GCF_055504915.1 Nelumbo nucifera
TAAGTTGGAGGGGCATCTGTGTAAATAGGAGATTGTTAAGTTGTGATAAATTGAATGAAATCTGACCCAGATGTACCTTGGGTGCTAAGATTTCTGTTAAAGGAACAAAGGCATGTGCCTGGTGCACCATGTGCCTCAACCCAGATGTGCACCTGAGTTTAATTTTGTGCTTTTTTCCTAACCCTCTTTTTTGCTTATATTGTTTTTTTATTCTTTAATACGATATTTTTTTTTCAAATGATAAGAAATTACAATTAAAATTAGAAAACAAACATTTTATGTATGGGTTAAGAATTTAAGGTCGTATCATGGACTTGTTTGGGTTTGCCGCAAGAGTTTCATACAAAGCAGCTCAATGCTATTGGAAAAGAAATGAACTAGATTGAAAGTTAATTTTACATGTTTGAAAATGTTTTATATGTCATATTTGATTTGATTTTTCACATTTTCACTTAGAATAGTTTTTTTGATATCTTCTGAAGGGCTACATAATAGGGGTAGTCCATCCCCCTACCCATAACACCCCCCCAAGCCCAGGTGCAGGTGGGATTCGATCCCAAGTCTCCGACTCTGCTATAACCAGCAGGAGACCTTACCAACCAGCTGGTTGGCACCTTGCTGTTAAGTTTATGTATTTTAATTTGAGCCAATAAGCTTTTTAAAACATTTACCTTAAAGTTTAAGTTTGCATTTTTCTTAATTAATACTATTTTAATGTTTTTTAATTTTTTTGCGTTTTGTTTTTTTGCAGTATTTGATTTTTTTTTTTTTTTAAATTGTTAGGGCCTCAGGTGTTGATGGTTGTTCGAACCATAGTAGGGGAGGTTTTAGATCTGATGAAGTGGAGAGGTTTAAGTTTGAGACTTTGATGAAGGATGGAGGTGGTGATATTGATAGTGGGTGCAAGAAGATGGCTTTGAGGTTTGAGGTGACCAAGATGGGTAATTGGTAGAAGAGTTGGAGGTTCAGTTGAGCGATTGAAGTGATTTGGTGAAGGAAATGCTTGCAAAGCAAATAAAGTTTTTACATCTTTTGGTAAAGTGTTGTTTGAGAATGGGGTGAACAATGTTGGTGACGATGTCAACTACATTCTTTCAGAGGTAGGATCTCAGTTAGGTTTGATGGTGGTGGGGGTAAAAATGAAGGGTTTTAGGGTGGCTTGATGAAGGAGGGTTCTGAAGTAGGTGGCGTGAAGGATAAGTTCAAAATAGGGTTGAAGAAGTTGCATCGTTTGAGACTTCATGGAGTAGTAATGATGGGTTTCAAGATCTTATGAGAGGTGAGGGGGTAAGGAAGGTGGAGAATGGGTTGGCTTAGTAGTGGGTGACCAAGGTTGTTTTGGTAGAGGATGTGGGGAATATTTCTTTGGAGATAAATAAAAAAGAAAATTTATTCACACTGAAAATAGCTTACAACTCCAGGTGATGAGAAATCACCCCAAGATAAAATTATTATATTCGGCCTGCCCTTGAGTTCTATTAGTCTGATAGCAGCCAAGAAGAGAGAAGAAGAAAGAAGAAAGAAAGAGAGAGAAAAGAGGAGAAAAGGAGAGAAGAAAAGTCTAGTTCAAATGAGAGAAAAAGTTACTTCTCCCATTCGGCCAGACATGTTTTATATTATTAACATAATGGAAAAGACAAATGTGCCCTTACTTAAGTGAGGGACACTAGTCCTAATATAATAATACAGATCAACAACCTCAACATAAGCATAAAGACAGAAATACCCCTACATACTCGACATTAACACTCTCCCTCAAGTTGGTGAGTATATATCATATAATCCCAACTTGTTACATATGTAGTCCACTCTTCCCCGACAACCCTTTAGTAAATAAGTCTGCCCACTGGTACCTTGTGTTAACATATGCAGTGTCTATCACTCCATTTAGCACCTTCTCTCTCACAAAGTGAAAGTCAACCTCTCTGTGTGCTTGGTTCTTTCATGAAACACCGGATTAGAAGAAATATGAACTGCAACCTAATTGTCACATTAGAGCTTCATTGGAGTGTTAACATTGTATCCTATCTCCTGTAGAAGGTTCCTCAGCCACACTAATTCACAAGTAGTATGTGCCATAGTTCTATATTTTGCCTCTGCACTGCTTCTTGCCACGACTGTCTGCTTCTTACTTTTCCATGTCACCAGATTACCCCCAAGAAAAGTGCAATAGCCTGTGGTAGACCTTCTATCAGACATAAAACCGGCCCAGTCAGCATCAATATATCCTTCTATTTCAAGTTTTCCACCACTTTTGTATATCAAACCACGACAAGGAGCCCCTTTTGAATACCTCACAATTCTTAGAACTGCATCCCAATGAGGAACCAGAGGTTTCTGCATGAACTGACTTACCACACTAACCGCAAATGAAATATCTGGCCGAGTAATGGTTAGGTAGTTCAGTTTACCTACAAGTCGCTGGTATCTGCCAGGGTCTTCAAACACTTCACCCATATTACTGCTCAGCTTAGTATTTGTTTCCATAGGTGTTTCAGCTGGTTTAGTACCTAACAAACCTGTTTCCTCCAGCAAATCAAGCACATATTTCCTCTGACACAAATTAATACCATGCTTAGACCTTGCTACTTCTATCCCCAAGAAATATTTCAATTTACCAAGGTCCTTTGTTTGAAAATGTTCATGTAGAAAAGTCTTCAACCTGTCAATGCCCATTTTATCATTCACGGTAATAATAATATCATCCACACACCACCAATAGGGTTTTTCTTGCCTGAGAGTCATGACTGAAGACTGAATGATCAACTTGGCATTGTTTCATACCAAACTTCTTTACCACCTCACTGAACCTACAAAACCATGCTCGAGGAGACTGTTTAAGCCCATAAATAGCCTTCTTTAGTCTGCATACTTTACCATCCTCCCCCTGAGCAACAAACCCCGGCGGTTGCTCCATATAGACCTCCTCGAGCAATTCACCATGCAAGAAAGCATTCTTGATATCAAGCTGATAGAGGGGCCAATCATACAAAGCAGCAAGAGAGATCACAACACGATCTGAACCTATCTTTGCAACTAGGGAGAAGGTCTCTGTGTAGTCAATACCATAGGTTTGGGAGTACTCTTTTGCAACCAATCTAGCTTTCAGGTGCTCTGCACTACCATCAGGTAAATACTTAACAGTATAAACCCACTTACAACCGACAACTTGCTTCCCAGGAGGAAGAGTGGTGAAGTCCCAAGTATGATTATGAGTTAGAGCTGAGAGTTCTTCTTCCATTGCACGACACCACCCTGGAGAAGGCAGGGCTTCCTGGACATCCTTAGGGACAACAACTGAGGATACCAAAGAGATAAACTAGCGATGGGAAGCGGAAAGGTGAGTGTGTGAAACATAATTAGAAATAGGATGAAGGGTACAAGTGCGTTTACCTTTCCACAAGGCAATGGGAAGATCAAGATCGGATACTGGGTTTGGGGCTGGTGTGGAGACAACTGCCGGATCTGTCGATGCTGATGGAGCTGGAGGAGTAGCAGATGGTACATGTGGGCGATGTTTATACACTTGACGGATGGGTGGCCGTTCAATAGGTGGTGGCACTAGAGGCAAGGACTTGGTCATAGTTGGAACAAGGGGAACATAATTCACAACTGGAAGTGGAAGAGGAGGAAGAAGCATCACTGGGCCCCAAGAAAAATGGAGTAAACTTAAAGAAGGTAACCTCAACACACACAAAGGAACGTCGAGAACTAGGATGATAACACTTATACCCTTTCTGGGTCCGGGAATAGCCAAAGAAGATGCACTTAATGGTCGTGCATCTAACTTGTCCTTCCCGGGGCCTAGATTATGGATGAAGAAGACACACCCAAAAACCCGAGGAGAAAGAGGAAATGGAGACAAGGTGGGAAACAAGGTAGTGAATGGGGAATGACCATCAAGGATAGACGTGGGTATCCGATTAATCAAGAAGCAAGAAGTTAGCACCACATCACTCCAAAAGGGTTTGGGAACATTCATGTGATGCATGAGGGATCGAGCTGTTTCCAAAAGATGACGATTCTTTCTCTCAGCCACCCCATTTTGTTGTGGGGTGTAGGTACACGAGGTCTGATGTATAATGCCATGTTGGTCCAAGTATTCGTGAAATGGTGAAGAGAAATATTCACGGCCATTATCGGAACGAAAAATTTTAATGTGAACACCAAATTGGTTGCGAATCTCAGCATAAAATTTTTGGAAGATGGTAAACAATTCACTCATTTCTTTCATTAAATAGAGCCACATCATCATTGAATAATCATCAACAAAAATGACAAAATATCTATATCCATTGTATGACATCACTTTATAAGGACCCCAAACATCTGAATGAACCAAAGAAAAAGGACTCGACACACGGTTATCAACCCTGGGACTAAAGGGAACACGATGATGTTTCCCCAACTGACACGACTCACAATCTAAAACAGAAAGTTGACTCAACGAAGGAACCAAAGGCTTCAAAACTTTCAACGAAGGATGACCAAATCGATAGTGCCACTGGAGAGGAGAGAGAGATGACTGGAGAGATGTTGATGTTCTTCCACCACCGTCAAGATAATACAATCCACCAACTTCATGCCCTGCACCAATCTTCATCCCCGTCTTGAGATCCTGAAAAACACATGAAGAAGGGTAAAAAGTAATAGAGCAATTGAGTGACTTGGTCAACTTACTAGCAGACATAAGGTTAAACAGAAATTTAGGGACATAGAAAACTGAGGATAAAGACAAGGGGGTCATGTTAACATTTCCAACACCACAAATGGAGGATGTGGCACCATTAGCAAGGGTAACAGATTGTGATGTTGAGCAATGAGAGAGGGAAGAAAACACACCTGGAGTTCCAGTCATGTGATCGGAGGCTCAAGAGTCAATAATCCAGGGATTGTGTGTGAATGCCAAACAAGCCATACCTGAGTGTGCAAAAGTAGCCGTGTTCTGTTGAGATGTGGATTGGACAAACCTCTCATACTCATCACGGGGAACACTCACCATCTCCTTCCCGGGAACATCTGTGGATGTAGGAGGCATCTGATCAGCTGAACGATTGAGTGCACAGAAAACAGAAATCTGGGCAGATCCAAGTTGCTTAGTTGTGCTCTGATACTATATTATGATTCGGCCTGCCCTTGAGTTCTGTTAGTCTGATAACAACCAAGAAGAGAGAAGAAGAAAGAAGAAAGAAAGGGAGAGAGAAAAGAGGAGAAAAGGAGAGAAGAAAAGTCTGGTTCGAATGAGAGAAAAAATTACCTCTCCCATTCGGCCAGACATGTTTTATATTACTAACATAATGGAAAAGACACATGTGCCTTTACTTAAGTGAGGGACACTAGTTCTAATATAATATTACAGATCAGCAACCTCAACATAAGCATAAAGACAGAAAACCCTACATACTCGACGCTAACAAAAATAAAAAAAACACAAAACAACTAAGTTTTGAGGGTGAAAAGAATTAAAGGAGGAAGGTTTACAAGAAATGGAAATTATAGAAATAAAGTGTTGGGGGGGGGTGAAGAGTTCGGAATGGAGGCGTTTAAAGTTTTGGAGAAGGGATGAGAGAAAGATAATCAGGTTCTTGAAGAGGAGGGTTTTAATTTAGGTGGAGGTGGCCCTAGAGAGAATGAGATCAGTTGGAGGCATTGTTGTATGTGGATAGAGAGGGTGGTGGTGCCATGGTGGGGTTGAGTTTAACACCTTTGAGAAAATGCAGTTTGGAGTTGGAGAGGATTAAGTATAGTTGTAAAGATTTGAAGGACTTTTAAGAAGATTCCTAATGTAGTAAGATGCTTCAGAAGACACAAAAACCATTGAGCAATTCAGGTGTCTAATATTTTTGCCAGGTTGAAAGGTGGCTTATATGGCATTGGGCTCAATAAAAAGATGAAAAAAATGTGAGAAAGATTTCAAGAGAAGTTGTGAGGCTCTTGCTCTAGCCTCTGAAGAAGCTGAGTAAGTGTAGTGTCAAGTGGTTTTGATGGAATCCAGAATTGTTCTATTGTGTGTGTGTGGTTGGTGTATTTAGTCTTTCTCTTGGTTTGGTGAGTTTGTGTTTTGGAGGGATTTGATTGGTTTGAACTGTGATGGGTTGGTGTTAGTGAAATTTGAGTGTAGAGCTATTCTTTCTTCTCTAGGGTGATTTCTTGTCACCTTTCTTGTAACCTTCTTTTTCTTTGAATAACATTTTTTTTATTTTTTATTTTAGTCAAGAAAAAAGGCTTGGATCTCACCCCCTCCCAATGTAATCAAGATGAATTTTGATGTATGCAGTCTTGGTACTCTAGGAGAATTGTTGGTGGTGTTTTTAGGAACTATGGACACGTCTTGGCAGTGTCCATACTCCATCGGGCATGACAACACTACAAGGGCCGAACTTTTGGCAGTTCAACATTGATTAATGCTAGCTAAAATCCTAAGTTCCAGAAATTTATTGGTGGAAGGTGATTCTCATGTGGTAATTTGATGGCTTGCAAAGAACAATGGGGCTCTTGACAACACATTATGAAATCCGAGATATTAGAAATATGGTCAGGGAGCTGGGAATTTCAAGTGTAAGATCAGCCATTAGTTTGGCTGATACACATGCAAGATAAGGAGTGGGTAGGAAAGGAAGGGTTCCCTGAACTGGTGCATTCTTTGTAAACCAGATGGTAGATCTTGTTACCACTCACTAGTTACTAAAATCCTATTCCTTTTCTGCAGATATTTGGGATTGACTTTTCTCTGTTAGGGTGTAAGTGGAACTTGCTAATGGAGATTAAATTGTTGTTTGATCCATCTACTGTTGTTTGATCCATCTACTTTTGTTTGGCCGAATAGAGCAGCAGTGATTTGGACATTATGGAAAGAAAGAAATGCTAGAATCTTCCAAGAGAAGGAAAAAGGCAGGCAACAAAACAAGGATTGTGTAATGACCAGGGTTATACATTGGCTATTAACTTTGGATTTATTTTGCCAATTGTCCCTTGATGATATATGGAGAAATTGGTATTCTGTGGCTCCTAGTTCAGTGTGGAAGGATGGGATATACATGATATGGATACCTTCTCTTGAAGGTTTTTTGAAATTAAATTTTGATGGAAGTAGCCAAGGTAACCTAGGCCCTTCTGAAATTGGAGGGTTCATAAGAGATAAGGAAGTGTAGTGGCACTCTACTCAGGGCCGGTGGAAATTGGGGACTATTATAAGGGCTGAACTATATGCTGTTTTACAAGGTGCTCAGATTACAAAAGAGTTGAACCTGGAGAATTTGGTGGTTGATGGGGATTCAAAGGTGGTAGTGAGTTGGCTGAAGGAACTGGGTTCAGTAATATGGTGTTATAGGGATAAAATGAAGAAGTTCAAATGGTTAACATGAAATATGAATCTGTTCACACAATGGGTGGGAGAGAGGCCAATGCATTAGCTGATTGTTTAGCTAAGTAGGGGCTACATAGGGATCAGTTGTACTGGGCTCAGTTGTAATTGTTTGATGTAGTTTTCTTTTAGGGTGAGGCAGCACCTCGTGCCTCTCCCTGGGATGCTTGTAGTGCTGTTTATCTATATTGATTTCAATGAATTTTTACTTATCAAAAAAGAAAAAAAGAAAGGAAAGGAGGGGTGGTGGCTGGTGCTGGCGCAATGATAGGGGAGCTTTGGCTTTCTTGTACATCATTTTTCACATTATAACTAATGAATCCTTGTACATCATAATTAGTAAATTCGACTGTTACTGATAAAAAAATTTACAGTTCCCACCAATAGGGGGTCTGGGGAGGGACAGATGTACGCAGCCTTACCCCTGTACATACAGAGAGGCTGTTTCCAAGATTTGAACCCTGGTCACCTAGGTTGCAATAGAGCAACCTAACCGCTGTGCCAAGGCCCACCCTCGAACCTGGTCAACATGAGTAACATTATTATATTATTTTCTATCAATTGAATATTGACTTTCAATTTGGTTATTTAGGTTTCTCTTGCACAAACATGTTCAAATGCTTCCCAAGGTCTACAAGAAAGGGCTGCAGGTGCTCTGTGGGGATTGTCAGTATCAGAGGCTAATAGGTATGCAGAGGCATTGTTTATGTTTTTTTTTTTTTTTTTTAAATTTTTTATTTATTATAGATTTGTAACTGAAGAGCTGGTTTTCTGTCTGCATTGGGATTAAGTTGTTTTGATTGGGATTAAGTTGTTTTAATTTTTTATTTATTATAGAGTTGTATCCAAAATGGTTAATGTTGACTACCTGATCCTTTTCTGTCATTCCACTCTATTTAAGGCCTAATCTTGAACCCTTTCTGTTGCAATTCCAGTCCTTGACCGAATCAAGCATCATGGTCACTGGCCTCCTAACTATTTGGGGTGCTAGATGCATCATATCCTTTGTCTGTGCATGTGTTAGTCCTTTCTCACCTTTTTTCGCCATGTCTTGCTTTTCTTGACCTTTCCCATTTAGCTTTCCACCTGCACTGGTATGTCCCAAGTTGGTGCTAATCACAGCCTTTGTTGTGCCTGAGCAGATCATATCTTCTAATGCTCCTATTATTTGATCACTTCTTGGAGCCACTGTGCATTTGCTCAGAATCTGTCAGTTACATTGCATATTAGATATGTTTAATAATGCATCATTTCATGTGGTTGAGGTTGGCATATTTTGTTAGGGTGAGTTAGATTCTTATTGGGTTCTTTGATTGAGGGTTCTTAGGGATGTTTTTGGAGCTATTTTACCAGGTTGATGCTCTTAGTCTTCCTTTAATCCTTGTATATCATTAATAGAATCATGAACATTAGGTGCCATGGAGTTCAAAATATGTTATTCCTTCTCAAAGCTGTTAGGGTGTTGCAAGATTAAACATGTCACGTATAATTGCACAAATACATTCAAGGTAATGACGTCGTCTTAATGAAATATGGTAATTTGAATCTTAAATTTCAGCCTTTTGCATCATTTTTGTTTAATTTTTTTGGTGTCAGACTCAATTGTATTGAGATGAAAGTACATACAGATTTGCAATCATTATACAGATGATAACTTTTGAGCAAAACAAAAACCTAGGGGGAATCACAAAATAGTCATCATGGCAAATAAGGAAGCTGTGAAGTGAACCAAATCATACAAGCAATCAAAATGGGGCATTACAAAATGGAAAATCCAGAGCCTAGAGGCCCTAGGCAAAGTCATTTAGCCTATTCTAAATGGAAACTCTTGGTTATTAGAGCTTCCTTGGGGAAAAGTCAAGATGCAAGTAATTGCGACAAGTGAAGTTGGACTCAGGCTGAGAATCACAAGCAAATTTGCAAGAGCATGAGATCTAGTGGATGATCTATGTTATCCGTTTCTGCATTGTTCTGGATTGTTGTTGAACACGGTATGTTCTAACGAAAGACGAGAGAGAACAAAATGTTGATTTTCTGCTAACCGAAGGCAGAAACTGGTAACAGAGTAGCACCATGGAACGGAGATTTGTGGTTGTCAGTTCAAAATCCTTTGAAATTAAACGAAGCCTCAATCAAAAAGATGATTTCGTATTAATGGAAAGGGGCAAGGGAGCTTGGACACAGATAATCCTGTCCCGAGAGGACATTCTATGGACTAGAGCCTACATCCAGGAGGCTCTGGAAATTGAAGGAAGACTTTTAGCAGATCATAAGAGAGTGTTCAAGGGAAGAATCCTATGTTTACAACTTAAATCAAATACCTGGGGCAGATTCATCTGTCTGAGCAGATGGGAAAAATCAGACAAGGTAAGACACATTTGCATCCTAGAAGAACTAGCTTTCGGTGGATGGAACTCTTTCATCCAATTTTTGGACTGGGCTTGTCCGCCTAGAGTGAAACTCCGCCATGTTAATCTCATGCAAGAAGCCTTTCCTTCGCTCGAAGTCAAAAGTAGAATCATAAAATCCGGAGTGTCTGCGTTTCTATCTATTGCACATCAGGGAAAGCCATTTGGAAACTAGAGATTGGCTTTTGTTTGTACGAAAACACTTGCGTTAAATTGGGATGAAGTTGAAGCTGGATTGTCTGCAAATTTGCATTCTGAGTCCCTGTTGAAACTGCGCCCTTTTGAACAAAATAAAGCAGTGGGCTTTGCCCCTTTAGAAGACCTGATTATTTCTTGGACCAAGCTCAAATCAATCTTTGTTTTTGGTGACTGGGTTCAAATTGAATGTTGGTGGCCAAAGATTAACGCAGTCCCTAATCAATTGAGATTCAACGGATGACTCGAGTTAAGAGGGCTACCATTCCACCTCTGGACAAAGGAAAAATTTTCTCTGATAGGAGACACCTGTGGAGGTCTTGAAGAAATAGATCCCTGATCCTTGAATCTTTTTGAGTTAAGTTTTGCCAGAATCAAAGTGAAAAACCGTGGTATTCATGCCCTCCCTCGATCAATCCCAGTTCTGGATAGAAACGTATGGTTCTACATCTCTATGGAGGTGGAGAAGATGAACGAGTCACCTTCTGGTCTCTCTGAGCCAACTCGCTCAAATGACTCATCTCCACGTGGCACTTCCACCTTTGTTGTTAAGAGATCTGGTTGTAATAGAGGCATGCACAGGGAAGGCGGAAAGTCGGTGGTGGTTCCCCGTGCTTCTGCGCAGGAGCACTCTTCCCTCCTCAAGTCAAAAGGCCTTGAGGAGCTCAAAAGACGCACCACCCCCCCACCCACAATACCAAAGGCCCACTTAAGTCTTCCGGTCCAACTAGCACCCCAAGCCCACCAGCAACCCCCACCTTCAGTCAGGCGGATCCCGAAACTCCTCCCAGCTCGGGCCGACACCTTAGTAAAGTTTTCAAGGCTCCAACTCCGTCTGTGAGTTCTGGCCTGCCATCCGTCAGTGAAGAAGAAGATACAGAGGATGACCTCAACTCATACGCTACTGAAGCAGATCCAGATCCTCGTGAGTTTGCTCTTGGACAAGTAAAAGACCTTTTCGCAGACAAAGGGAGTTGGGGTTGTGTGGAGATTCTCGAGCAGACCCAGTTGATCGATCTTGGCTATGGAATGTCTTCAGAATCATACGCCCCTGTTCGCAGACAAGGGAGAGATTCATCAACCTCCATTCTTGATCAAAACCATAAATCACTCTCAGGGAGATCCCCCGCCCCTCATTCGGTTCTGTCTTCTCTTCATTCTCCTCTTTCTTGCCCTGTTTCTGCACCTCACTGTCTTTTCTCCCCTTCCACTTTTTCAGGTTCAAATGAGTTGCCATCCCACCCAATTCAAACAGATGTTCCAATTCAAACAGATGTTCCATTAAGCATTGGCAGGAAGGAGACAGATAATTTGGGAATTGAGAGAGGAGACAAAGAAGATGAATAGGATAGAATCTTTAAAAAAGAGGAGACTAAATCTGGAAAGGCTCAGGAGAAGAACAGAAAAAAGGTCCTAAAAAAGAACTAAAAAGGCTTCAGTGGGGTCTAATGGATTGCATCTCAAAGGGAAATAGGATGAATAAGGGGAACTCAGTTAAAGTGATTCAATGAAGATACTAAGTTGGAATGTCAGGGGTTTGGGAGGTCAGCTCAAAAGAAGCTTAGTGAAAGAAACATTGAAGAGAGAAAATCCAGACATAATTGCCCTTCAGGAATAAAAAAAGAAGTCATTGACAGAAAACTTATGAAAGCCATATGGGGAATAAGGGGTAGAAAATGGACTGCTGTACCAGCTGAGGGTTCCGCTGGAGGTATCATCCTAGCATGGAAGGAAGATGAAATTTCAGGCTTGGAGATTGACAGAGGTGAGTTCTCAATCTCGGTTCTGTTCACTAATACCAAAGATGAGTTCAACTGGATCCTCACTGGTGTCTATGGTCCTAACTCTCCCTCTGATCGAGAGAGGTTTTGGGCTGAGCTGGAGTCCCTGCATTAGGAGGAGGACATACCATGGTGTTTAGTGGGTGATTTCAATGTCACCAGGTTCAGTTTGGAACATTCTAATGGTAGAATCCCAACCAGAAGGATGAGAAATTTCTCTAATTTTATTGACAGACAATCTGTGCGGTCTCCCTCTTACCAATGGACTATTCACCTGGTCAAACATGCAAGAAAATGCCATAAGCTGCAGACTTGACAAATTTCTGCTATCTCAGGATTGGTTGGAGAGATTCCCAAACCTGTATCAAGAACTTTGTCCAAGATGCACCTCAGACCACTGGCCCATATTGCCGAACACCAAAAGAATCATCAAAAGAAAGACCCCATTCAGATTGGAAAACTTCTGGCTACAACACAGACTTCAGTAAGAAGGTTGCAACATGGTGGGAAGACTGCAAAGTAGAGGGTTGGGCTGGGTTCAGACTTATTCAGAAATTAAAAGCTTTGAAGAAAAATCTTAAAGCTTGGGGGAGAGAAGAATTTAAAGCTGTTGAAGAAGAGAAAAAAAGAATTCTTTCAGAATTAGAGAACTTAGATAATAGAGAGCAAAATGGGACCCTTATGCCTTAAACAGAAATAAAAGAGCAGAATTAAGAAAGGAATGGGAACAACTAGTTAGAAGGGAAGAGATCTGTTGGGGACAAAGATCAAGAGTGAGATGGTTGAAAGAAGGAGACAATAATTCCAGATTTTTTCACACCTATGCCTCGGGAAGAAGTAGGAAGAACTTTATTCCTAAGATCAATCTTAATTAGAGAGAAGTGGAGAATCCTGAGGAAATTTCTGAAGCTTTCCTTTCCTTCTTTGAAAACCTCTACTCCAAGGATAGTGATAACCAGATTACATTATATAATTGGGATGGCACTACCCTATCAACTGAAAAGAGGGATTGGTTGGAAAGAAGCTTTGAAGAGGAAGAAGTCAAGAAGACTATTTTCAGCATGGACGGAGACAGGGCTCCAGGGCCGGACGGCTTCCCTATTCTTTTCTTCCAAAAGTGTTGGGAAATTGTAAAGTCAGATCTCATGCAGTTTTTCAGGGATTTCCGTTCATCTGCCATTGTTAATAAGGGCCTTAACTCTACCTTTCTCTGTCTCATCCCTAAGAAAGGGGGAGTTTTGGAAGTAAAAGACTTTAGACCTATAAGTTTGGTTGGGATCATATACAAAATTTTGGCGAAGGTTCTGGCCAACAGACTTAAAGAAGCCCTTGAAGATCTAATTTCCCCAAATCAGTTTGCTTTTGTAAAAGGAAGACAAATTGTGGACAACATTCTTATTGCAAATGAGTGTATGGAAGACAAAAAATCCTCTGGGATCCCGGGGGTCCTTGTGAAACGTGATCTAGAGAAGGTGTACGACAAAGTGGATTGGGACTGCATTCTTGATTGCTTAAGGCTAAGAGGTTTTGGGAGAAAATGGGTCAGGTGGATTAAAGGTTGTATTGGCATTCCTTGGTTTTGAATATTGATAAATGGTGAAGCGAAAGGTTATTTCAAGGCTAGTAGGGGTCCAAGACAAGGTTGCCCTCTTTCCCCATTACTTTTCACTTTGGTAATGGATATATTTAACTCTCTTTGACATCATTTCTTCTCAACTTGGTGACAGGATTTGAAGTGGGTAGGGATAAAATTCACATCTCTCACTTATAGTTTGCCGACGACATAATCCTATTTTTGGATGCCTCCACAACCAACATCACAAACACTAAACGGGTAATCGAATGTTTCGAGATTCTCACTGGTTTGAGAGTTAACTTTTGCAAAAGTAGTATTGTTGCTATTAACTCAGTGGAAGTGGAACTTCTAGAAAATTTCAAATCTTTGTTGGGATGCAAAGAGGAGAATCTCCCCATTACCTACCCTGGGATGCCCCTTGGAGGGAATCCAAAATCCCTCAATTTCTGGAGACTAGTGATGGAGAAATGCGAGAAGAGACTATTGACTTGGAAAAAGTGTTCTCTCTCAAAAGGGGGTAGGCTTACTCTCTTAAAGGCCTCCTTATCAAATCTGCCATTCTACTTTCTTTCTGTTTTCTAGATTCCAAGTAAAGTCAGAAATCAGATTGAGAAGCTTCAAAGGAACTTTCTTTGGGAAGGTGGTGGAGATAAGAGAAACCGTTTAGTCAGCTGGAAACAAGTATGCAGACTAAAGAGGAAGGCGGTTTGGGTATTGGACAGCTTAAAGAGAAAAATTCTTCTCTCCTAGGCAAATGGCCCTGGAGATTTCCGAAAGAACTCAATGCTCTTTGGACAGCTGTCATCTCAAGTAAATATGGACAAAATACTAACGGGTGGGATTGCAATCTCCATTTGAACAGGATAAAGGCCACAAATCCTTGGAAAGGTATATGTTCCATTTATACTTCTTTCTTTCCTTTTATAAGGTATAAAGTGGGAAATGGTTCCAAAATTAAATTCTGGAAAGATCTTTGGTGGGGGGAATCTACCCTGGAAACCTCTTTCCCTAGGCTGTTTAACCTTTCCCTTGACCAAGAAGCCTCTATTTCTTCTTGCCTCCCAAACCAGATCACCGAGAAATCTTTAATCCTCCACCTCAGAAGATCCCTAAGGGACTTGGAGATTTCTGATTTAATAGCCTTAATCCAAACCCTCAAAGATGCCTACATATCCCCCTCTCGTTCTGACACCCGAATATGGACCCTTCACCCAAATGGCGAATTCTCTTCTAAGTCTATGTTCAGGGCTTTGACTGCTGATGATCAGCATTCCTCTTTTCCTTACAAGAAAATCTGGTGTAGCCACATCCCCTCAAGAATTTGCTTCTTTGTTTGGGAAGCCTGTCTCCAGAAAGTTAATACTTGTGACCTCCTACAGAAAAAAACTCTTGGGAAGACGCTCCATATCTCCTCATGTTTGTAATTTATGTCTCAGCAAGGGTGAATCTGCAGATCACATTCTTCTTCACTGCAGTTTCACTCAAAGGATATGGTCCCACTTCTTGAATATGGCAGGTTATAGCTGGGCTTTTCCAAAACACATTATGGACATCTTGAATCAATGGCAAGGAACAAGGCTAAGCAATAGGGGTAAAGTCTTTTGGCAATCAGTGCTACATGCAGTGATGTGGGGTGTTTGGGATGAAAGAAACAACCACATCTTCGACAATAAAAGCAGAACCTTGGAGGAGTTGATCTCAGACGTTACCTCTCTTTGCATCGTTTGGACGGTGAATTCAGCTCTGTTCAAAGGACTTTCAGTCAATGATCTTATCAGAGATATTCACTCCTTTCTGTTTCTCTCTCATCCCCAGCAAACATCCTTGAGGCACCCCGTATCCATCAGTGAAGGAGTGATAACCCTTAATTTTGACAGTTGTGCCTTAGGTAATCCGGGCCTTGCAGGTATTGGTGGTACAGTTAGGGACAAAAGGAGCAATATTTGCTGGACTTTTAGTGGTCCAATCGGCTGGGCTGACTCTACAAAGGCTGAAATATTGGCTGCTCTCACCGGAATCAGGATAATAAAGAATTTGGGAATTCAGAATTTGATCATTGTAGGTGATTCAGCAAATACGATAAAATGGTTAAGAGACAAAGAGGGGGGCCCTTGGAGACTGTATCATTATCTGACTGAAGCTTGGGATTCTTTGGATGGTTTGAATGTTAATTTAGTTTGGATTCCTAGGGAACACAATCATACTCCAGATGGCCTTAATTTGGTGTGTATTTGGAGCATTTGTATAGCGACAAGCTTCCTCCTTTGTAACTTGTTGGGGTTCCCCCCTGCTTTGTATATCTCCCCTTGATCCCCCCCTTTTCTTCTTAATAAATTCTGGTTAAATTTTCTCAAAAAAATTAGAGCTTCCTTGGACTATCATTCTTGGAATGTCCCATGCAGCAACGGTATGTTGTCACATGCACTAATGAAGGGTAAAAACCACAGAAATCTTGAGATAGTACAGATATGGGGTCCACCACATGAGGGCATGGTCAACCTGAATATTGATTAATTCTCTGAGAATCCATGTCTCTCAAAAATTGGTGGTATATACAGATATGGTAATTACATAGTTATTTATCCTGTTCAGAGCTGGCAGGTCTTGGGATTCAGTGAGACTGAGCTTCTGTCTTTATTGCAAGGTCTCTGGTAATCATTAGTGAAAAAAAGTCTACCTGCATATCATCTGTCATGGGTTTAGAGAGACTCATAATTGGGGATAATCCTAGATGTTAATTAATCGGGTGAAAACATGGTCTTGGGTGCATGGTGGCTCTGCTATCAGTTAAGAGAGGTATGGTCTTTGGCAGCCAGATTGAACCTCTTGTTTAAATGGTTACAGAAATCAGCCAATTAAACTGCTGACAGCCTATCCTTGCGAGCTGTAACGACTGAGTTATGTTGGATTTTCTTTCATAATCTAGATTTTATTTATTTTTTCTTTTATGTTAGTCCTAGGGGCTTGTATGTGTTTATTTACACTTATTCTAAATGATTTTTTTTGGAAGATATTCTTAGTTGTTCAACTTATTATTTTCTATGATATTTGGCATGGTTGATCGTACTGTTTTACTCGTTAGGGAAGGGTTCATTTCCTATGTTCTGATGTTGTTCTTAGTGCATTTTTCCTTCTAATTAGCATTGCTATTGGACGAGAAGGAGGTGTTGCACCTCTTATAGCGCTGGCACGCTCAGATGCTGAAGTAAGTATTGAGCATTGATTGATAACCTACTTTCTATTTTACTTTTCTGTAAGGTTCCATTATTTGCAAGTAAGAGCAAAATGATTTGCACAGAACTGGAGTACAAGTCATTTTCCAGGAAATATACATTCTCTTTCAAGAAGTGTATTCACTTCCTACTTATTTACATGCAGCCAAACACATAGGATGTATTTTCCTAGTATGGTGGCTATCTTCTGGAAAATGACTATACTTCAACTTTATATTAATTATTTTCTGCTCATTTGTGTGTGAATAAACATAGTTTTAGAATCTCTTGATTTTCTGTATGGTAATGCCAATTGCAATGTGGATGTCAAGGATTTTTTCTTTTGTTTCATTTTTTCTGGAGTATGTGCATCATTGTTCTTTGAAATCCAAAGTCTATGTTCTGGCATGTGGCCATGTTTAATGATTTGCTCACATCAAGAGAAGCTGTGTTTCCTCTTTTTTGGCTTGAGATGAATGCTAATTATTTTATCACATGATTGGCAATGCAAAGGTAAATTTGTGGATTGGTCTAGTCTATATTGATTTTTTGGTTGTGCTAGAAGAGTTGGTTAAATGTGTCAAGTTGTTTCTTAGCTCAATATGTAAATGGAGAGTTGGTTATATATGTTAAATTATTGTTTATCAATTTAATTTGTAAAATGCATAGTTGATTCTGGCAACAACTATTCTAGCAACCAATAACAGCTTTACAGTGACAGGGTGATCGGCAATCGCTGATGTAAGTAGGCAAGAAAACCTAATATGATGTAGGTCAGTCCAATTTAAAGTTCTTGATCTAACTTTCGGATTATAGCAGCTAGGATTTGATTAATGAATCACAAACAAGTGAATATCAAAATAGGAGTAAGAGCAAACTAAGGATTTGAGCAAGGAAACTCTAACTGGAATTAGGGTGTAAGATTCAAGATAAGGGAGTTGAGGGATTTCACATCTACTCAAACAAGAATGATAGCCAGACCTTGAATAAGTTAGAGGGCATGCCACCACAACTGTGCTATGCCTTAAATTGGAGCTGAAAGGTGCCAAAGTTTACTTATAAAAAAAAAGGTGCCAAAATTTCAATACGATGCTAAAATGACGTGACTTGTCTTCCATTATAATGTCGACCCATATCTTTCATTCTTTTGTAGGCTAATAATAAACTGGATGGCCTCCTCCTAGGAGGCTTTATTGATTCTTGTGACTGCTGAAAACAGATTAGAAAGCACCTAGATTACTATTACAACTACGACTACCTGAGACTCTGATTACACTGAAAATTGATAAGAAAAAAATTAGAAGTACTCAAACAATTTTAGATTTCCATAAATGAAATCGAGTAAACTTGCACTGTTACTCGTTATCATCCTCTGTTAAATTATTAGTGCTTAAATCATTTCTTACTACTTGTACCCATGTCCTTTTTGGTCTACCCCTAGCACTTCTAGCCCCTTCAACTTGTAGTAAATCACTTCCAACTGGTGCTGTTGATGGTCTTCTATGCATGCGACTAAACCATCTTAGTCTACTGTCTCCCATTTTATCACCTATTGGGGCTACTCCTATGTTCCTACAGATGACTTTGTTTGTGATCCTATCCTTTCTAGTTTTTCTCCTCATCCATCTTAGCATTCATATTTCTGCCACATTTATTTTCTGGACATGTTGTTTCTTGACTGCCCAACACTCTGCTCCATACAACATAGCTGGCCTTACAACTGTTTTTTATAAATTTCCTACTTGAACTGTTACTCTGAAATGCTAAAGAACAAAAAAGGAATATACTCTGTGAGTGCTGAGCATATTTTTTTATCCATCATAAGAGGTGCTTAAATATGTGGAAATACTTTTTTTTCCTGTCTCTTCAGGAACTAACCCTTATGAGATCTTTTGATTGTGGCCATCTTTCTTTGGTGGCACCAAGGCCAAAATGTTTTGGAATGCATTCCTTTTGCTGTTTGTTAGGGGATTTAGAGAAAACGAAATAGATGGATTTTCATGGCAAGGAACCCTAGGTGGCTATCCTGATGTTGATTTTCTCTATCCTGAGTAGATTCTGGTTCTAGATTTTGAAGGTGTGGGCAAAAACCTATTTGGGAGTTTTTTTTTTTTTGTGGAATTCTATGGATCTTATGGTTAATGATCTATGGACACTTGTCTCTGTTATAGTACTTATTTGAGATTTTTTTCCCTTTTTGATGTTCTCTGGACTTTGTAATCTCTTCTTGTATATGTATCCGAAGTTCCAAACAAAAAACACAAAGAAAAGAAAAGAAAAAAAGGTTCAGCATAGTATTCAGGATATAAATTCTGCTATAGCTACAAGCCCATGTGCTATTCTGATTTTGGTTATAACTCTTGGATGACATCCAAAAAAATGTAACATTATTTAAATGCGGTGTTTTTTACGTGGCAAGAAAAATCACTTAACAGAGTGAAGAAAATGACTATTGTAGTGGTTATGCATTGGGTTTTAATAATCCAGGAGATTGTAACAGAACAAGTTCCTCGTAGTTGAACCTCCAACTGACTTAACATTGATTAGTGTCCCTTAGATAATCCAGGTCTGTCAGTTATCTGGGTCTAATGGGTACATTGGGCAGTATTGTCAATGTGGTGAGGTGATGACTTGTTGTTTTGGCTTCCCTAGTTGATGCAATAACTAGTCTAGGCCTAGGTGCTGACTGTTTTAACACAAAAAAGATAAAGTGCCATCCAGGGTCTTGGGAGGGTAGACTTGTTATGGACCTAGCCTTTGGCATTGTTTTTTGGGCTCTAAGTGGCTGCTCTCATACACAAATCTGTGTTCAGCCCCAGATTTTACTGTTGCACCAAGCAGTGGCCTGAAGGTGCTGACAACTCCAAAATAAAGATATATTCTAAATTTAATGCAATCTTGTATACAAGTTAATATATATTGCAAACATGCAATAAATGAATGAGGGGGGTCAAGGTTGTATTACAATTATATATATTGCAAACATGCAATACAGGTTAATATATATTGCAATCTTGTATACAATTAATGGAAGGCTGGATAGCCAAGCTAGGTAACTTTTTGTAAAGCAGGGTGGGTGGTCAAGGTTAGAGGGAACAGGTTTTTAGGGTCCCTTAGTATAGCATCTTGCTGTATTTTTATTCATATTAATACATTTATACTTTACCTTCTCTCTCTCTCTCTCAAAAAAAAAAGATAGGTAACCATAGTCTTTATTTATTTATTTATTTTTAAAAGATTGCCACCTTGACTATTTGATGTGACCCCTTTGTGTCAATATTGTAAAGGGGGGTTTCAATATTTTAGCTCTAAGGTTCAAAATATTCCCTCCTTCATGAAAGATATTATCAACTTATCTACTTGGCACCTTTGGACATGCTTGTTTCGCGTTCTCTCAGTATGTTATTTGGTTGTTTCATATAATAACTTTAATCTTGTTATCTACTTGTGCTTATGGTTTCAACATCACTTTGTGAATGTCTTAGAGATTGGAAGTGAATAAAATAATTCATGGATTTGTGTTTATATGTTTCTTGTGTTCAGACACCTAAATAATTGTCATTGCTTTACTTTTGTTATCTAAAAGGTCTTCATGTTGCCAGACAGGAGGCCTTTTGGATATTATGTAAATTAAATTTTGGGTGTTCATTCTTTTACAGGATGTCCATGAGACTGCCGCAGGGGCATTGTGGAATCTTGCTTTCAATCCAGGTAATGCTCTACGTATAGTTGAGGAAGGGGGAGTTCCAGCCCTTGTTAACCTTTGTTCATCATCAGCATCAAAAATGGCACGCTTCATGGCAGCACTGGCATTGGCTTATATGTTTGATGGAAGGTACATGATCATCTTGGTTATCATGCAAAAAATATTGAAATATCTTGCATCTGAATGCTTGGACAGAAGAATTTTTGGAGACATAAGAAAAGAAAGAAGTTATTTAAGAACCAGGTTTTGACAGTACCTCGTGTATATCATGGTTCATTTCTAAGACCACAAATCAACATGGTTTAATGGATCAGGCCTGCCATATCTCTTGACTTCTGTTTGGCTATAAGACCAGATATGGCAAAGAGACAACATAGATAACATGTTGGCACAAGAGTCTTACACAAGCATGCACCTGTTTATATGTTATTGGTTTTCTTTTTCTTTTTTCCTCGTTTTTTTTTTGGGGGGGGGGGTGTTATTACAATGTCAGGTGCTACTCTTCTGCATGTGTGCCATATTGTCAACATTCATCTTTGCGCATGTCTACATATGTCTTTGTTCTGGAGGCTGTCCCAACTCAAAATGCTAGGTTTCCCATGGATATATTCTTTACAAATATGAGAACTATTTGACATGACAACAATCAACACCATACAGTAGAAAGATTTCATACCTGTCATCCTGTCTAGGTATGGATAGAGCAAATTTTCGTCACAAATAGGTGCCTAAGAGAAACAAATTGAGTAAAATTAGAAACCATTGTTAGGCTGATTGTTAGGGGTGATCAATATGCCAAGAGGTTACAGCATCTATGGCTTATGCCTGTTGGATACGAGGTTCAGTTAATGTCATGTTTCATTATGCTGGAATATTTCGTATAGTGACTAATTTTTATTGGTGAATTTTGCATTTGTAAAGTTTGTATTTATTTTATAAATTGGTATAATGGTCTTGATATTATATAAACCATGTTGATATTGTGTACAGAATGGATGAAGTTGCCTTGATAGGGTCATCATCTGAAGGTAGTTCAAAGAGTGTAAGTTTAGATGGTGCCAGAAGGATGGCCTTGAAGAATATTGAAACTTTTGTGCGTACATTTTCGGATCAACAAACCTTCTATGCTGCGGCTGCTTCATCAGCACCTGCATCCTTGGCGCAAGTAGCTGAGGCAGCACGTATCCAAGAAGCAGGACATCTAAGATGCAGGTTTTTACTTTGTTGTATGTTTTTTCTCAGAATTTCAAGTCTTTGCCATGTTTGTGTTTCTTTCCTGCGTGTGACTTACCAACTATTGTAACTTTGACCTTGCTAAATTGTCATTTGCCAATTGCTATAATGTTGACTAATCATCAACTGGCTCATATTTTAGTCTCCGTCTCTTAAAGAGCCAATAGAAAAATTGAAGGTCATATTAGTCAATTCTATGTCAAGTTTTTCTTTCTTGCCTTTGATATTTCACCCTTATCTCTGCATTTTATGTCAGTCTTATGCAATTCTGTCCTTCCCCCCTTCCCTGCAGTGGTGCTGAGATTGGAAGGTTTGTTGCTATGCTTCGGAATTCTTCCTCTATCCTTAAAGCATGTGCTTCTTTTGCTCTTCTCCAGGTAAGCAAAGAATGACCTTCCAGGCAAGCTTGCATTAGATTAACTTCTCTGGAGTTATTTCATCACTACCTTTAGAAGTTGAAATAATACAATTTTGATGAGATGATCAAACTTTTCTGGCTTGAAAAATTAGTTTGTGAATGTACCAAAAAAATAATTTGTGCATGTTACCCTTTAATTGCAGTTTACCATCCCAGGTGGCCGACATGCAATGCACCATGCGTGCCTATTGCAGAAGGCCGGTGCAGCTCGGGTCCTTCGTGCTGCTGCTGCATCAGCAACAGCTCCCATTGAAGCGAAAATCTTTGCAAAGATTGTACTTCGAAATCTTGAACACCACCATGTGGAGGCTTCCATTTGAAGCATAACTGTACAGCAGAGAATGTTTCAATCTACACTCAGCAACGGAGGTCAATCTCTGCCTTGAATTCTCTTAGCATTCTTCTCCTAGCTATCCTATACAGTGCTATAGAATATTTTTACTCGTGTAACTACAATTCTCAAGCATTACCAAAGAAAAACTAGAATCGTCAAGAGCTGAAGCATGGCTTGCTCTCAGTTGGATTTCTCTCTAGACGGCAGTTGTGCTTGCTAGTGTAGGGGCTCTTTTGAATTAGGAAAGAGAGAAAGTTATTAGGTCTTTTCCTCTCTCTTTCTCTTTCTCTTTTCCTTTTTATTTATTTTTTAATTTTTTGTTTCATCAGTATTTATGGTGTGTTATGAATGTGGTTTTTTTTTTTTCTTTGTTTTTCTTTTTTATTGTACTGGGTACTGGGGGCACTAAAGGACCGGTATCTATCATTTTTGCATTTCTGTATTCTTTGCGAGAATTCGTCCTATTATAATTAAGTACAAGTAACTTGAGACCTAATATGTTTCATGTTCATTTTTCGCTTGACTGCTATTTCTGGCCTTATGGTGCAATGCCTCCACTAAAGACCAATAACGAATCCTGATATCTTGGGATTCATTGTTGGATCATGGATGACTGATTTCAAGTATGGTTAGGGGGGTGTAATGTCCAGGGAACCGATTGGGCGAGGGGACTAAGAGGAGTAGAGCAGAATAGGAGCAGAGGTCTGTGCAATAATGGGCGAAGGCTCACTCTTGATGGTGGCTCAAGGAGCAAATAATAATGTACAACAAAGTATGTTGATAAATCTAGTGAAATGGGGGCAGAATAAGACCCAGATTGGTGCTGAATTGGAATAGGGTGGCATCCACTATGAACAGGATGGTGAGGCCTTAATCTGAGGTTAGAGTGTATTGGCAAGTGATAAATTCAGGGGGTCAGCATAATGCAAATGTGTCTCCTATTCCCATATGAGCAAATGCCAAGGTCCAACCACGTGATCAACCATTTGGTTTGAAGGACAATATGGAAACCACTACAAAATTCTAGACATCCAGAAAGAAACTGTATTTGATTATGGCAAATTCATTTTTGTAAACCAAAGCCAGATGGGTAAGTGATGGAAATAACATGGGCCAAAATGGGAGAATTTTAAGATAACAAGGAATTGTGCTCTCTCTTTTATGATGTGGACCGATTCAGTATCGAGGTGATAACCCAAAATCTTTCTTCATAAGACCCGTATAGCCTGTGAAGATTTCTAACCTTAAATGTTATCCAATGTTTCCAAAATTCGATTTAGTTTTGGTTTGGTTGGAATCAACTAAAATCATTAGGGGAGATCATGAAAATCCGAACAAAAAATACACTTATTTGAATAGATTGGTATACATCATGTATATATATATGTATATTATATATTTTTCATATATATATATATATGCATTACATATTATATATATAAAAAATCCAAAAAACTAACGGACTGACAAATGGTTAACCAAATTGATCAACCGGTTAACCGATTGAGTTTGGTTCGATTTCGGTTTTGGATTTTCTAAAAACTGGTACTACCAGTTTGCTTAAAGAAAAGGAGAACACCCCTAAAAAGTGCTTCTATTTTAATTTTTATGAATTGATGTATTAGCTTTTTAGTATATGGGTTTTAAATATGTCAAAACATAAACAAATTCAGGTGAGTCAAGGATTAAAGTGTTGGTATTGAGTGTCATATCAGATTACTTGCATACGAATACAGATACACCTTGGAAACGCATGGATACAAATAAAAAAAAATATGGAGGCGCTTGGATACGCTAGGAAATGTATATAAATTCCACAAATATATTAATAACATTATATTTAAGGTCAAAATAACCATAATTGATGTATAGATATAAAGCAAAAGTATATTTTAATGGTATATGTGAGGAGATACATTACAATTACTATAGCGGGATACCTAGAAATCATATAATTTTGTTAATAATGTATCAATCAAGAGTTAGAACATTTAATATTTATTTTTGCAAATTAATACATGCACAAAAGCTATTATTATATTATTTTCTATTGAATTTGAAGGCACAAAACATATGCAACTATTATATGTGAAATATTATATCAATTATTTCCTATTTTACTATTTTTAGTTTTTAACATTTACAAAAAGTCAAGTAAAATTAAATTTCAAATTTTTTGTAAACAATATTTTTATTTTTATAGACAATAAACATGTTATTATAAAATTAATTAAAATTTCAATTAATAATTTATTAAAATATATCAAATATATTAAAATTTATACGATACATATCATATGAAAATTTATAGTTTTTAATTACTAAACTAATTATTCTATTATTAGTATTTCTATTTATATAAATTTTATGAAATAAAAAATCTTTTTAATGTAAATTAAAATATTAATTAATAATTTATAAAATTTTAAGATAAATATCATGTTCAAATTTACAAATTTTAAGTAGTAAAATAATTATTCTATTACTAATATTTTTATTTATATAAATTTATTGACATTAAAACAACTTTTTGATATAAATGTGGATACGAGAAATCATTTATTCTATTATTTTATTAAATAATAATTTTGAATAATATTTTTCATCTTTAGTTGATGTTGATGTTAAACATAAGTATAATTTATTTTGTTGGGATAACATTTAGATGCTTGAATGGATAAAGGTTATTTTATTTCATTAATTATCACAAGATCAAATGTGGCCCAGTGGCTGAAGATTGTATATAAAGTTTGCATAATGAGTGATTTGGGTTTGAATCATTCCGATACGTTGAACCGCGGAAATTGTAACCTGTATATCCTGTATATCTTGACCGATACCCCGATACCGATACAATACGCCTCATCGTTTCAATATTTAAAAAATCTCTTCTTCTTTTGTTATTATTTTAGTCTCTTTTAGGGAGTTGTAGTGTTTAAGGGCCATATTCTTCAGTGATACAGATCCATCCTGATCCTATATCGGCAATTGGGCATGGATGGACTTAGATTCCGATCTAACGGTAAAGATACACATGTTCCTTGGACCAATTTCCAAAATCCTGTGCAACACGTTGCAACGTCACGTCCATTCTCCCAACCTGCATCATTTATTTATTATCACACCAGGCCAACTAACTGCAGGGGCACGAACGGATAAAGTCTTACCTTTTATTATTATTATTATTATTATTATTATTATTATTATTATTTTAATGGAATGAAAATAAATAGATACGAGACTTTCTCTCCTGGCCAGTGGCCACCGGGACAGATTCGAGACTTGAGGGCCAGACAGAGAAAATACAGGATCAGGTTGAGGTTGATACCACTACTACTACTACCGACCTTCTACCTTCTTCTTTTGCTACATCTCCTTCACATTCACAATTCACAAATTCATACACGCTTTTGCCTTTCCATACTCCTTTTGGTTCTTTGATTTCGGGTCCCAAGCACTCTGGCACCTTTCTCTTTCTTTGAGTTTTTCTTTTTTTTTTGTTTATTTATTTTTTTTTTGGGGGTGGGGGGTTGGACGTGGAAACTGGAAACGAATCGATCTCTGGTCTGCTTAATTTCTCTTCCCGTTATATTCTTGTTCGAATTCTTCTTCTTCTGTCTGCTTTCGTTGTTTTTGTTCCCCCTCGAGTCAGAGTTCAGATATGGGGAAGAGTACGGATTTGGACATGGAAGAGAATGGTGTTTGTTCGAAGCCGGTTACTGGCGGTCGAGATGTTTGGAGTTCCAAGGATGCTGCTTCTTCAGCTGATCATCTTGTTATCATGGTCAATGGAATTCTTGGAAGGTGAAGCCTTTTTTGGTCATATATTCAACTGATTGTGTCTTTTTTGTGAAGTTTTTTTTATTAATTTTTTTTTTTTTTGGGAGGGGAATTTGGATATTGTGAACTGTTTTCTTGGCGTGTTAGGTTTTGGGATTTGTATTGGTATTAATTTCGAAAGGAGGGTAAACGTTTTTTTTTTTTTTTATCTTTAGCCTGCACTTGGACTCCTTTACTGTACACGTTTTTGACTGAAAGCAATAGAGTTTCCCCTTTTTGCATTACGACCAAGAGAGTGAGTTCCGGCCACTTTTGTTTTGACTTCACCTATGGTTCTATGTTCGTGCGGTTTCGTCATTTGTTCTGCTCTAGATTTAGATACCGAGTCGTCTTCGGTTGTACATTTTCTACTTCTGTCAAGTGTTTATTTTTGGGGAAATTTTGCTTTTTTCCATGCAGTTCGACCGACTGGAAGTTTGCAGCTGAGCAGTTTGTTAAAATGCTCCCTGACAAAGTCATTGTTCATTGTAAGTTTGTATGTTTTAATTTCATTCATTTTTTGTTTGAAGTTCCATGTTTTCAGTACTGAGGATTGATCTACTTCTGTGATTGGATTTCTTTGAATGCCATTCATCAAGATTACAGATTATGCTACCGTTGAAAGGAAAAAAAAATCACTCTTTTTATCGCTCTCAGTTTGTTTTTCTTGCATTTTATCATCTTCGGTCCATTGTAGACTATTTTGATTTATATGTAGCACCAATATGTTCTTCTGATTCAAGAATAGCATGGGAGAAATCAATCAATGAACAGCCATCATAGGTCTCTGAAAGGATAAGAGGGCTTCAGAATTATTACAGGAAGGAAACATGTTTTCATCAAGAGGCTAAGCCCTTATGATGGTATTGAACTCTCTATGGAATTAAACAACCTCAGATAATATAATTAAGGATATTGAACTTCAGGTGAAAATATCCTTTTTCATCTGGGGACTCTAATCAAAACCTACTTGATTAATTAACATAGGAAGCTGAAGGAAGTCTTCATTCTTATAATGGACTCTAGTAGGGCCTATAAATACTTAATTCTGGATCTTCACTGGAACTGTTACTGCATTAGACTTGTACTGTTGCTTATCTATATTGATTTCAATGAAGCTCTTTTCTGAAACATAAATAAATGGACTCACAAGCTGGTAGGGGTTGCATCACCCTTTGGTGAACTAAAATAAAAAATTTTGCCTACCTCATTGGGGGATATCTACCTCTCCTAGAAGGCCTGATTCCCACTTCCCTATCAACTGAGGGATGGAATGTCTATCTTGTATGAATGCTAGGACAGGATTAGAGGATCTGCAACAGGGTTCTTTGGATACCCTAAAAGGAGACACCTTTGAAATCCTTGGCGTCCATCATCCATGATCTGGCAGGAAAGAGAATGATCCCCCCACCCCTGCCTCACCCCCAAAGGAAAGAGCCACAGGGTTATTTTTCTTATTTTTGGGTCTTTAATTATTAATCTCTTCTAAAGTCCTAAACACAACATGATGGATAGCCCTTTTTCAAAAAGAAATAATATCATGGACAATCCCTTGACTGCCCACATGCCTACTAGATTCACTTTTCTATTTTTTACACTGATCTATAGACCAAAATGAATCATTTGATCATTTTATATTTGAATAATAAGTTGCAGTCTAATCGGTTGAGCGATTATTAGTTTTCCCTACCTGGATCATTCTGTTGTGTTATGTTTTACCTTGCATTTGAGAATTTTTTGTATGGCAATGTCATCTCTCTTGGTGTTTCATTGGACAAACATTTGCTTCATCTTACTCTAAGACTTTCACATGTTATGTAGGTAGCGAAAGAAATGTATCTAAGCTGACATTAGATGGCATAGATATCATGGGTGAGAGATTAGCTGAGGAGGTTTGTTTTACTTCAAGATTATAGGTTACATTATGGTTATTGTCAGTTGTGGTTGACATTTTATTTATATGAAGTGTCTGTTTGCAATATTTGGTGATTTTGTTCATGCTGTTTTAATTTTAGTATCTGATACTACATGTAAACTCAGGTCATCGAAGTAACTAAACAAAACCCAGGTTTGCAGAAGATTTCTTTTGTTGCACATTCTCTTGGAGGGTTGGTAGCAAGATATGCTATTGGAAAATTGTATAGACCTTCTAAAAGAGAAAATACAGAAGTTGGATCTACTGATGCATGTGATGAAAATTCAAGAGGCACGATGTGTGGTCTGGAAGCAATGAATTTTATTACTGTTGCAACACCTCATCTTGGTTCAAGGGGTAACAAACAGGTGCTCTTTGTTGCTTAATGTTTATGCATGGGAGTAGAGTTATGAATTTGTTATAAACCTTTCTAATGCATGATGGATATTGTCGAAGCCTAGAAGGTGGAAAACACAAGATGGCTTACAAGGCGCCAAGGCGAGGCTAGGAGACAGGGGGGCGACAAGACCCCTCCTTTGAACTAGTGTTATGCATTTTTATTCTTCTTAATATAAAAGGTTTTTATTAAAATAAAGAAAAAATGAGATCCCCCCTTCCTCTTCATCCTCCTCCTAACCCCCGGGCTTACGCCTCCTTGTGTTCAGGAGGCTTACGCCTCTTGCGTTCTGAACTATGCCTTATGTCATGCCTCCGCGTTTTAAAACATTGATTTGGACTTTGGGGTTTTTTTATTGAAACTTCATTGATTATTAGCTGTTTGACGAAACTATCTTATTTTTGAGCTTTGGTAATTTTCTCTTTCTGCAGGTTCCATTTCTATTTGGAGTGACTGTCTTTGAAAAAGCTGCATGCCATGTTATTCATTGGATATTTGGCAAAACAGGCATACATCTATTTCTTACTGATTCTGAGGAAGGGAAGCCTCCATTGCTACGGCGCATGGTGGAGGATTGTGGTGATCTCTATTTCATGTAATTCTTACTTCTTTGCCTTTTGTAAATCGCTTTAGTGGATGGTAAGTTACTATAGGTTCTTTTTTCTCTATGAAAGTTGCATACATTATCATGGTGGCAGTTCTGATTAATGTAGGTCTGCCCTTCGGACATTCAAACGGCGTGTAGCATATTCAAATGTGGGCTATGATCGTATCCTGTTTGATCAGCACTATGACTCTTGGTTATGTAACCTTTGGGAAGATTCTGCTATTATTTTTTATTGATAGGAACTGCTATCATTGCCCTGTTTTCCATAACTAAATGGTATTAAGATATTGTGGGTTGGAGAACATCATCAATCAGACGTAACAGTGAACTTCCAAAGGTATCATTTTCAGCTTAAATTAATGCATCTACTGATTTAAGTCTAGTCTCAATGCCATAACTAACATTACTTCTTGGTTACTAGTGGGAGGATTCTCTAAGTGATAAATATCCACATATTGTATATGAAGAGTACTCCAAAGCAAATTATAGTGAGGGACCCATTTCAAAGGAGGAAGGTTCTGATATTCTAGAAGGTTAGTACCTTTGGTAATTAGTGAACAAAATCCAGAATCTGCAACCCTAACAATTTTTGTTGCTGTATAAGAATTTTCAATCAGTTTTTGGGGGATAGGCTATCTGTACACTCTCATTGGGATGCATGACACATTCTCTATGTAATTCGTTCTTTTGATAAATGTTACAGTTACTAATAAAAATAAGGAATATATGTTTGCTGTTGTTCCCTTTATGAGATGTCTGTTTTTCAAATTTCAGTTTTATTGTTGTCATGATTTTGTTTCCCTGCTTCATATGTATTTTTTAGCGATTTATTTTGTTGGAAAGATTTACCTAGGTTAGCATAGACGTCTATTCTTTTTCAGCTATTCAGCATCGCTATGGTTTTTAGTTTTCTTATATATTGTGGCTGTCACAGTAGATGTCAAGGCATAAGCACCTCAACAGTGACAGTCGTATGTATGACAAAATGTGAGGGATAAAGGAAATTCTTAATGCAAAAATTGAACCATGTTGTTCTAGCCGGTCAGCTTGTAGGCAAAGCTAGGGATTTTGATGTTGAAACTAATGAGGGTAAGTAAGCAGTCTTTGCAATCAGAACCATGAAGGCCTTGGCTTTTCCCAGGGAAATGGTTGGGGTGTATATTTATAACAAAAACAGATCAAGTGGTAATATTCTATTTAAATTCATTAACTTATTCAGTTGGTCTGTCTATCCATTGAGCTTGTATGGCACAACCAGGAGATGGAACTAATCATATGTTGAATGTGAGAGTGCTACCTCCATTTCATTTTAATACAACCTCATCATCTATTTTGGTCCTTCTCATGCTTCGAATTCAAGGCTGTTTTTGGTCTGATATAGATATAAAATCAGAGAGAAACCGAAAGTTGAATGAAAGTTCTTAAGGCTGTGTTTGGTTCCAGTGCAAATTTATTTGCACTAGTACAGCATGGGAGTGCAAATGAAAATAATGCAAATTCTAATTTAATTTTGTTTTGGATTTTACTTTGTTCCACTCCATGTCTTAATTTATTTCATTTGTACTGCAGTCAAACAAAGTAAACTAAAATTTGAAACAAAAATAGGTCAGAATTTACACTCAAATCATTTGCACTGCCATAGTTTTGCAGCAGTGCAAATTTATTTGCATTGCAACCAAACACAACCTAAGGAATTTTGCGAAACTTAAGAACTTTCCCTTGACTTTCTGTTTTTCTCTTTATGTTCTATCAAACCAAAAATAGCAGCAGTTCTTTTTCTTTCTTTTTTTTGTAGAACATAGCATGAGTTTTACCCCCAATGTATTTATTTTCTGAAATTTTATAGTTTTCTAGTGGTTGGTTTGAGGTTGTAGTACATCCAGATTGGGCTGCTGTTCATTGCAAATTTGCAATCACCTGGAAAGATTATAGGATGGGGGAGATAAGCTAAAACAAACCCTATCCACCTTTATATCTTTCTCTCTCTCTCTGGATCAGTATGAACTGCAATTCAATTTTTACTTTTTTTTTCTGATGTAACTATTAAATGGTTTTAGCAAGGCCTATGTAGTTCTATCAATCAATCAATAAGGCTTTGAAACCAACTCTAACAGTCGTACAAGATCTATGCATATGCTCCCCTGATATCTTTTTTATTTTCTGATAAACTGTTAATGTCAACGAAGTTGGTTTCAAGTTCATTCATTTTTATTGCGCTATGCAGAGGAGCTGGTGACTGGTCTCTCGCGTGTCTCATGGGAAAAGGTAGATGTTAGCTTTCACAGTAGCAGACAGAGGTTTGCTGCACATAGTGTCATTCAGGTCTCTTTCTTATTCTCTCTCTTACTCAAAATTGCTGCACTGTCGTTTGAGGTGCATATATGAAGTCTGAAGTCTTTGGTTTAGTTGGTCTGGATGATTTGTTTTACAGTAGAATATTAATTCATCTTACCGCGAGTCATGTGATGGAGCAAATAGTTTATTCCGATAAAATGTTTTTGCAGGTGAAAGATCACTTCATGCATTCGGAGGGTGTAGATGTCATACTACACATAATTGATCACTTCCTCACTTAGATATGCAGGAATTGCCAAGAAATTACTCTGTCTTAAAATGGAAGAAAATCATGTCTTCAGTTTGGATGGTTTGCCAGGTAAACCATGATGGGCTCTTGGCTCCAGGGCCCAAGTTTGAAGATGGTTGTTGTATATAGGCCCTTTCTCCAATTGAAGACCATTGCAATCATCGACTTAATGGCGCTCTAAGTGGGGGAAGCAAAAGAAAATAGATGAGAAAGATTTTACTCATTCATTATGTAACACATGTATTATCAAAGTATACATATTTATCGATAAATGTGAATTGCATTTAACCTTTTACATTCATAATTGCCTTTTTACCCATAGCTGGCCAAAGGGTCCTCGAAACAGTAATTCCATTTGGAGCCTGGATCTGGATCTGCTAACCACAAAACGTGTACACATCTATAACCGCACAATGGGAACTTCTCTTTTACCATGGAGATGTTCCTAAGGTGCGGTTGTGGTTTTACGTGCATATAGATATGTGACCATCATTTCTTTTGGTCAGCAGATTCGTGCTTGTTCTATTTGTAGGGCTGTCAACGGGTTGGGTTTAGATAGAATTGAAGCCGATCTAAGGACTCGAAACTGAATTGGACCTGATAAGCTCTGTAATTTTAGACCTAGAATCGAATTAATCGGTTTTCAGACAATAGGGTCTGATTCGATGGATCCAATTATAATGAATTAAGATTATTATATATAATATTAATTTATTTGATATATTAAATCGGTTAGGTCCGAATTGATTTGAGACTGTGTGGAACCGGTTCCAAATCGCTAAGAATTAGAACAATATATCAGAAACCAGAACCAAACCAATTGGTTTGGATCCGTTGGGTCAACCCGACCCATTGACAGTCATATAGCTGTGCTGAAATTATTGTGGTTGTGATATTTTGGACCATTGTGATTTTCTAATGTATTTGAGCTAGCTTGAGTGGGTGAGAGTTATTGTTTTGTTTTTTTATATTCTTTTTTTTTTTTTTGGGTTGGGGGTAAGTCCGTCATCCGCTGTATCAAGGCGGCCTCCCCTCTATCTAAAGTTTGGGGGTTAATAAGGAAAAAACACAAACCTTTAGGTGGTATTCAACCAATCCAGAGGGAGTGCTGTAAGTTTTTCTCCATTTCCCGGATGTTAAATGATGCTTGAACTTAGTTGTCACGCTTTAGCTTCTCCAATCCATCAGTAAGGAATCTTGCCCATCTGTTGTAGAAACACTTGGAATTTTCCCCTTCATCTGGTCAAGGGTGTGAGTAGAATCATGCATGCAGTTCTTAGAAAGTCTAATGATTTATTAGGCAGGATTTAAAAGCAGATATGAGGCGTTGGACTAATAGACTTCAAAAATGTATTTATTAGGCAGGATTTATAGCACTGCATAAGAATACCAGAAAAAGAAAGACAAAATGGCATACCTTACTGATGGATTAGAATTTCACTTTGTGTAGGACGACCCAGTTGTGAAGCTCATCTCTAGATTCCGATGGTGCAGATTCTTCCCCCCCCCCCCCCCCCCCCCCTTTTTTTTGTTTGTTTGTTGGGGGTAGCAGTAAGGTTGCAAAGGGATGTAAGATCAACTTGGATAGAGCTAGATACAAAGTTGATCCATTTGAAACAAATGTTATCCATTGAATTCAGATTGGACTCAGTTGAATTTAGATATTGAGTAATAACAATGATCTAGTATATTTATTATTTATTATTAATAAAAGGTGAGAATAACTTTGACATCGTATATCATGAATGAAGTTTCATTTAAATGGCTTAAGAACAACTTTATGAGACTTGAACCTATACTTTTCAATGATGTCAGTCCAATGCCAGCCTTTAAAAAGTCACTTGTATGATGGGATTTGAAAGGGCTTTCTAATCACTGTACATGTATAGAGAAGCCCCCTGAATTCAAAACACGCATTCTCTATACAATTCACGTGTAAGATATGGCCCCGAACTATATGCAAGTGGATTATGTGCGTAGAAATGGCCAATTTTTAGTGTCTCCAACTAATTCCCTGATGTAAGTCCAGATTGACAAGGGCCATCTGTGAGACGACGATCCCCCGATTCCTGTATCTGTTGTTGAATTTTGGCCTCTCAAGTATGGCACGATATACTTCTTCATATTAGCATTAGAGATTTGTAGATGTTGTCCTGGCACACTAATATATTTAACCCTACCAGCATCATCCAAGGTTTTCAGGCCAATCCAATCTTCAATGTAGAGTTTTGTCTGCAAACATCGACATATGGCGTCAAATTACATAATGTTACTGAAATGATGGAAGAAAAAAGGATGATTGAGTAATTTAATGACTTCATGTTACATAATGCCATTGGAATGAAAAATGACCAAAAAAAAAAAAAAAAGAAAAAAGAACAATGGTCTCAAGTTGTTGCTTCTACTCATGCAACAATGAAATATTTGACAAACCTTCATGGTTACCTGATGCAATACTTGTATTTCAGATGTTTTTGAATTGGATCTGACGAACCAGGCATCTAGTATGGCACAAGGTCCAGGGACCTCATTTATCAAACTAAATACTCTTTTCTGTTGGGTAGAAAACATTTTTGTACCCGTAAGAGATGAGAATCTTGACAACATAATGGGCCACTACCAAGTGATGGTCCCAGCTACCCGGGTCTAGGGAGGGGTGGACTGGATATGGACTTAAAAGATTGCCTTTTTTTGGTACAAAGTAGCTATTCTTAGACTCAAACACATGCTCTCACACTTGTCAACCTTAGATTTTACCAGTGTGACAAGCAATGACCTCTAGAATGACAATATCTTTAACTCCTAGTGACAGACAAGTTCCTGAAGGATCTCTAAATTTATTACACTTTTGGGCCAGGTCTAGTTTGAGACTAGGAACTCCACCTTCTCCAAATGACAGGGGGATAACCAGATATATCATTTAAAAGCCAAGTGTTTCTTAATGAGGAACAGCATAATGGTCCTGGACAGTCTACAGTGTGTACAACTTATGTGCTTCGACAATTGAATGGGTGGAATATCTATGATTTTTTTATGCAAAATGAGGAACCACAAAAAATGTCAGGGATATATCAGCTGTCCCCTTAGTCTAGCTTTCCTGGCTAGGACATGCGCTAAAGCTGTATTAAATCTGCTTACATAAACTAAAGTTATGCAGCTTATGCTATCAAAAAAAGTCAAAAGGATCTTGATGTGTTCTGTGAGGTGCTGTTCATTCCATGTGGATGCTCCTAACTGCCTGATGGGTTGACTAATGATTCCATAAATAGTCCCTGCAAAATGCTCCATGTGAAACTTCACTGATTGGATAGGAACCAACCACCCATCAGCACAATTTTAGTTGGAGGAAGTCAGTGGGATGATCCAGAGAAAAGAAAATGCATTTTCAAATAACCTCCACTTCTAATGCATTGAAAGAACACAAGATAACTTATGCTTTCACCAAGCAAATTGAAATATCCCTTCTATGTGCATGAACTGAATCTTAACTAAAATTAATTATGTGGCTACTGGAAAAGCAAATTCCCCCCTCTCCTGTTACAGATGCTCTCCAAATTTAAACTTAGATCCAGGATGCAAGTTACCTGCTGTGGAGGTAAAATTGGAATAAACCCTCCATCTGGATAATATCCAAACCAGGACGTCTCACGAGGTATCAAAATTGTATCATGCTCAAACTGATAATAAAACACAGATGAGAAGAAAAAGATCAGCAAGCTAAGATATCCAATTTAATAACTGCAGCATATGAAGATCAATTGAAAAAATACACTATTTCAAATGGGCTATGGCAACTGCATAAATAATATAAAGTTTTGAACTTACCATAATAAGTACCAAATTTTCTAAGCTACAGAACCGCTCCTTGTAAGTGGAGTTCCTCGCAGTAGGAAGTTCATTGTTTAGCTTAGGGAGAAACTTGCATCCTTCTAAGTAGGCAGGAATTTCCTATAAAAGAAGTAATTTTTGCCAGTCATAGCACTTAAAAAATATAATGGTAATTAACATGTTATACTTAAAAGTCACTTGAGGGCAACAATGAGATTATATTATGTAGTCAGAGTGAGAATCTTTTGCATTGGCTGAGAAGTTTATGCATGATGCCATGACAAATAAATAGTTTATGCCATGATTTTGGAAAATAATCCATTGAAATATCCAGAATGAGACATTTTGCAGATGTATTATGTTTATATAATGAAGATGGAACATAATACAAAGATACATGAAAACAAAGTATAACAGTTTATAGGGTGTGGACTGCTTCTGCTTTGGGAATGTTTTATGTGTGCTTCCTTCTATGATTCACTTATTTCTAACCTGTCTGTTACCCATGATTTTCCTGCAGGTGCAATCTGGAGAGGCCCTATTTCTCTGGAGAAAAAAGCGTTCTGTTGGGAATGGTACATGAGAAAATTAACACATGTAATTGTCATTCAAAGAAAAAGGGCAACCTGGTGCTTATGTCCTAACATGTGTTTTCTTTTCAGGAATAGTTTTTTTCTGCTATTTGGCTTTATTTCTTCTTCTTTTGGCTATAGGGTGAGCCTTCAATCAGTTCTGGAGAGTATTTTTATGCCCTCTCTTGTCTCCAGATCGAAAGAGTAATTTTATGGAGATGTACAAGGGCGGCTATCCTATGGATGGCTTGGGAGGATATAAATAGGAGGATCTTTCTTGACAAATCTCAATCCTTGGAAGCACTGGTTGAAACTACTTTGGTAAGTAGTAAATTGGGCTATTTGATGGCTGCAGCATTAGGAATCCAGGATCCTCAAGAATTGAAGGGGTATTTAGACAGGTAAATGGATGACGGATCAGTAATGGTTTTGTTCTTGGGACCTATTGGTTTTGGTGACACAACGAGGGCAGTATTAGCAGTTTTGCATGACCTGAAACTAGGGAAAGAACTAAGCTACAGTGTAATTATGGAAGGAGACTCGGAATGCACAAGCAACATGGAAGTACAGATATGTCTTAAGGGGAATCAAATCACTAACAGAGGAATTGATTGTTACTGTCCAGTGGGTTCCTAGATCTGCTAACAGTATGGCTGATGGCTTACCAAGTCAAGGGGTAAATCGAACTGAATTGAGACTTGATGTAAGAGATTTGGGGTGGATTTTATGTAATATTCTACTTTTGTCCTTCGTAAATTTGTATATTCTGTTTTTATATTAATAAAATTTGATTGTTTCCAATAAAAAAAGTATAACAGTTTATAGTGCGGGCTGATGAATTAATTATTTACATCCATAACCAATGGGGGCGAAGTTGACATCTAATCCTGCCGACTTACGACTATAAACCCTATCACAAAAATCTATTAACTAGAGACCAAAATGTTAAAACAAATTGCCATGTATAACAATTTATGCATTGAGTGCCACAAATTATAAAACCTGCCACAAAAAAAAAAAAGAGATCAAAATGTCAAAACGAATGCCATGCGGTAGACCAACTTGACTACATATCTTAGTTTATTAAAGTGTTGTACTCAACTCAACTCAACTCAACTCAACTAAGCCTTGTCCAAACCATACTAAAGTGTTCTACTCACCGTTGGAATTTTAAGATAACCACTGGGAGCCAAATGAGCCTGTGAATCCATCAAACTAAAGTTAGGCAGGTCCATTAATTTTAAGGCTCGTCACAGTAAACCAAATGAGAAAAAAAACTTAGACAGCGATATAATATGTAACAATAGTGCGAGTCATATCAAGGTGATAGAGATATAGACCTGGACATAGTCAGAATAAATCTCTAATCTGATTAGGCTGTCCACGAGAACACATATGACACCAGTCTGCAAATTAGGAAATCCCTTTAACAGACAAGCTAGAATTGGAAGTTAATTCTACTTGCATTTTATTTAATTTGTCAAGGCTATCAATTGCAAATTAAATAAATTGTCAGGAAATCCCTATCATTGAAATGATTTTAGAAAGATACACCATGAATATATGGCTTGTTGGCAATACACATGGGAAATTTAAGGTACTTCTCAATAGAATACAAGTATGTATTATAACATAGCATTAAAAATACCATGATAGATAACTTGGTAACATGTAGGGGTGGAAACTAACAAATGTGGGTGCACTTAGTATCTCATATCAAAACCATATTAAAATATGAACAAAGAAAATAAGCTACCTTTTCCTGTTGCATTTCTTTTTTTTTTTTGGGTAATTCAGGAAGAGGTTGGGCTGCCAAGAAAAAATCTAGACAGAAATGATGGTTAAGATTTTTCTTTCATGAAAGATAATGAGAATAATTTATTAAATAGGAAATGTAAAACTGATAATAAGATAGGACAATAATAAAGCCCTTAGAAATGCTATGACTGACCTAAAAAGGCTACACACACCCATACCTAATATATTTATTGAGTGAAGAAGAAAAGGAGAGGTACAGAATGCAACCTCCCTTTAAAATAATGGATTTTCAAAGCTTAAGCAATTACAATGTAGCCGAAAATAACTATTCCTGATTAACCCCTTGTGTAGAAAAATAGTCTGCCATTACATTTTCCGATCTGCTCACCATTGAAATATAACTGTGGCATCCCTTGTCACCAAGTAACTTTTTTTTAGAAGATCCCTATAACACCAAGTAATAGAATCTGGAGCCATCCCACAACCACCTTAGTATCTCCAACTAGTAGATTCTCCATCCCAAGTTGGTCAACAATCTGGATTCCTTGTATGGCAGCTAGTAATAATGCCCTGTTTGAATCAGTGTTTTAAAATGTGTGGGAGGAGTACGCCTGGAAGCGTGCTTCCAGGTGAGGTGCCCCAAGCACCCTGAGGCGTATGCTAGAGGCACTAACACCTATGAGGTGTACGACAATGTTTTAAAAGGCGTGGGAGGCATACGCTTGGAGGAATGCCTCCAGGCAAGGCACTCCTAAAATGCCTTGAGGTGTATTCTAGAGGCGCTGACACCTTTGAGGCGTACGCCTCAGGTGCAAGAGGTGTACGCCTCATGCACTTTTTCCATGAGGCATGCTAGAGGCGCACGGCTCATGCACTTTTTCCATGAGGCATGCTAGAGGCGCATGCCTCGTGCACATCTTATATAAAAAGACAAAAAAAGAAAAAAGAAAAAAAGGAAAGGAAGGGAAAGGAAAAGAAAGGGAAGGGAAAGAAAAAGAAAGAGAAGAAAAAAAAAAAGAAAAGGAAGGGGAAGGGAAGAAATGATAATGGGAAAGAAAGTGGTTTGCCCCCTGCCCCTTTGGCTATGCTTTGAAAAGACCCCCCTTTCAACTAATGTTATGCATCTTTATTCTTCTTAATATAAAAGATTTTTATTAAAAATAAAGAAAAAATGAGATCCCTCCTTCCTCTTCATCCTCCTAACCCCCCTCCTCTTAAGGAGGCTTACGCCTCTTGCGTTCTGAACTATGCCTCATGCCTCTAGGTAGTGGAACGCCTTGTTTCACGCCTCCATGTTTTAAAACATTGGTGTACGCCTCAGGTGCAAGAGGCCTCCGCCTCATATGCTTTTTTCATGAGGCATGCTAGAGGTGTATGCCTCATGCAAACTTCATATAAAAAAACAAAAGAAAGGAAAAAAGAAAAAAAAAAGAAAAAAAGGAATGGAAAAGAAATAAAAAGAAAGAAAAAGAAAGGGAAGGGATCCTCCTTTTTTTGAATACAAGTTATCTTTCTCTTTAAAAAATATAAAAGATTTTTATTAAAAATAAAGAAAAATGAGATCCTCCTTCCTCCTCATCCCCCTCCTCTTAAGGAGGCTTATGCCTCCTTGTGTTTGGGAGGCTTACACCTCTTACATTCTGAACTACGGTCTCACGCCTCTAGGTAGTGGAATGCCTCACGTCACGCCTCTGCCTTTTAAAACATTGATTTGAATCTCCTATTCCCACTGGACCTCAAAAGAAAGAAATGATGTTTCTGCCCTCTATGGGTAATCCAGGACCTATAGAGTTCAAATTTCACCATTTGTGGAAATGTGATTCCCATCTCAACTGAATTTTGGAAGGCCTATGAGCAGTAACTGGATTGGATGGTCCTGAAAGATTTATTTCTCTGGAATGTTAACTAGTAATATTATTAGTAGAAGATGTTAGCTAACGGTACCAACTGCTAATTAATATTTACATATTCAGGTATCAAAACCAAGCTGTCATTGAGAAATCCTTATTTGAGTCTAGCATGTGAGTCCATGAATGTACCTCTTATGATAGCATATATAAAGTGGGAGCAAAGTGGTCAGATATGGAATTTTTTGAACTTTATATGTAATCATGTATTTTTGTAGGGGTATTTTGGTCGTTTTACATGTAGTTGATTATGTACTGTGTGTGTTTGGCCCTGGGGGGTCCAGCCTAAGAGTTTGATTTTTCTGGTCATAGTTTAGCTATGCTTAACACTTCTTAGGCCCTGTTTGGTTCATGGGAATAGGGGTCTGGAATTGGAATCGGAATGGGCTATTCCAATTCCAACTGTTTGGTTGGATGGAATCGGAATCCCATTCCCATTCCTGCTGGAATGGAATTCCCCCATTTAAGGGAATGACCATTCCCTGCCCCTCCCTTGGGAATAAAATCCCATTCCTGCTGATTTCAATTTCCATTCCCATTCCTGTCTGAACCAAACAGACTATGGGAATGGACCATTCCGGTTCCGATTCCGGAGGATTTCGGTTCCAATTCCGGTTTTGATTCTGACTGCGAACCAAATGGACCCTTAGTTTATGAGTTATATTTTATGATAGTGATGATTTACACACACATACTAAGAGTGGTGAGTGATTCTCACACTCAAGAGTGATTCTAGGCATCCCATTGAGTGGCTCCGGGCTTTCTCCTTTCTCTTTCTATCTTCTCTCTAATTTCTACAAGCATTTATTAGATGTCAATGGTTTGGGTTAAACAGTAAACCCAACTTGACCCAATGGTCCCAACCCTATAGGGTCAAGTTAGGGTTTTGATCTTCAATCCAAGTCAGATTCTGGTTTTGCTGTCCTGGCCTTACAGGTCATGACTTCTAACCCCATAACCTTGAAGTTTTGGATTTATTTTCATGTGTGTTCTTTCACCATGGAGGAAGTGACACCTTGGAATCCATAAGCCAAATTCCAACTTAAATTAAGTGTTCTTGGGTTTTCAAAACGTGTTATAAAAAATACAATTGACAGATTGTGTGTCAGGTCATATTCGGAAAATGCATACTATTAAATCGGGTTGGGTGGGATGATTGGAGGGTTTGGTTAGGATGGAGGCAAACCTGTATCAAACCCAACCTGTTGATATCCCTATTCATCCTAAAACTTCATTTAGAAACCTAGTTTTCAAAATTTTCTTTTTTTTTTCAAAAAATATTTTATGTCCTTTTGTGAAAGGATAAATCTGAACCCTACCAAACTTGGTCTCCCCCTTCAAAATTTACCTACAAAATTTAATTTGAAAATTCCAATCCTAGATCATGGAACAAACCTGCAATTTAGTAGTGAAGCTCAGAGGCCCTTCCTAGCATGACCAATCCCTACTTCTAGTCCTAAAATTGCCCATAAAACTTATTAACTAATACCTTCCTTACCTCACCCTTGGGTCATATCCATCCATCCCTACATCATTTGGTATCAGAACAAGCAGTCTAACATCAATATGGCTATCTGTCTATCTCAATTAGCTAGCTTTTCCTTTGGATCCAAAATCATACAAATCCAAATGGTACTTAATAGTGAAACTGTCATCTCATTCTGGGAACAATTAAATGCTACTTTACCTGTTTACTATCAGACATTTTAATCTCAAGGCATTAGCCTATTGATAATTGTTACTTCATAGGTAACTTTCTATTCCTCCACCAAATGCCATAAAAAAATACAGATTGAATTAAGATTCTTAAAATTTTCTTCTACACTTATTCCAACTAAAAATTCTTATCTTTTTTCATGTCCACAATAATTTATTAGAGTGCATTGCATGTATGATGAAAACAACTGAAAACTCCTTAAGAGCACTTACACCACAAAGTGGAACAGAAGCAGTGCCAGCATGAGGACCTCCCAGTGAGATGAAATTTTTAATCTGTTTCAAAGACAGAAACCAAATCATTGTATTTATTTTAAACCACAAATGTGAAACATAAATGAGAAAACTTATTGAGGATGACTAATAATAGAATTGCCTTAAAAGAAATGCTACAGATACACATGAGGCAAGATATGTTGTATGAATATGTGTGGGTAAGATGGAAAATCAAAATATTATGTGGAAAATTCTTGGAATATACATGAAAATGATATTGATATGCAAAGAAGGTGCCAGATAGCTAGGGGTGCCCACGATTTGGTTAACCAAACCATGGGCAATTTTCTGAAACTGAACCGGTCCTACCGGTTTTTGTATTTCTCTGAACCAAAACCGAACCAGTACCACCGGTTGACCGGTTCAGTTCTTTGGTTTTTTGGTTTTTTATATTTATAATATAAATTATAAATAAATATGTAACATATTATAAATATAATATATGTATATACAATGCATATATATATTTATATAGAATTTATTGATAATATATGACATAAAGTGTGAGGAGAGTTCAACACTAGAACTGGAATTGAACCCTGCCTTGATTTGAACTGACCATTTAACTTTTCTATGTAAAACTTATTGTGTAAGAAATAAACCTCATCCAATCATCTAATATAAACAACTTCAATGCTGGCCAACAATATTCCTAGATAAAGAATTTTTTTTTTTTTTTGTATATCCGTATCTTGTTCATCAACTGACCATCTCTCTGCAGTTTTTCTGATTGCCCAAGGTACTTGCAACCCATTATAACAAAGAAAACCCCAATTTAACATCTCCAGATTGATACTTAAATGGTGGTGACTGAGCAAGCAGATGGAAATTTTCTTAGCTTTTTTTTTATAATAAATTAAGAAAAGAAAAAGTAGAACGAAATCAAGGGTGATGAGCTAGCACCCCACAAAACACAAGAATATTCAGAAATTAAAGAAGTACATTACATGGCCTTGCATATATCCCAACAGCTATTACCAAAACCTGATTTGTTAATCTCAGAAAATTCTGGCAAAAGCAGTACCAAATCCACAATTATGCATAATTTTCAAGGTGCCAAGGCAAGGCTAGGAGACAAGGGGGGACTTTGTTACCTGGTGCCTACCTAGGAATTTTTTTTTTATAATAAAACCCCTAAATCCTAGGGTAATTTTCTTGGTTCCATGGAAATCAGCAATCATATTTTACTAGTAGTTTCTTTTTTTTTTTGAGAAAGACAAAGTATATTGTATTAGCTGAAAAAATATACATGTATGGTCCTCTGTACAAGTAGTTTCTATACAAAAACTTTCCTTTAAGGACCCCCAAAAAAACCTATATTCAAAAAAGAGGAAGAGAAGTCATAGAACTGAAACATGTAAGAATAGGCAACCAAGCTCTCAACATGTCAACTGCACAATTGATAACCACCTCCTCCGGATTAGATTTCTGCTAAAAAAATTCTACTATATTTTACTAGTAGTTATAATAATCTTCATTAGAAGAAAAGAATAATTAAAATAAAATTCTGAAAATATAGGGGCTGAACCCCTGTTATTGTCCTAGGAAGAGAAGAACAGAAACGGTGGAAGAAGAATGTGTTGATTGGATAAAAACTGAAGTTCTTCCTTGCTTATAGGTTCAGGTTTTGAAGTCTTCAACGATTCAAGACAGCATATACCAATATCTGCACTGATTGAACCATAACAAAATAAGATAATAATAAAAGAAACTAGTATATAAACCCCCCAAAAATGAATAATTTAGTTAAATAATGTCTAGCTCCTGCCTTTTGGACTATCTGGATGGAGAGGATCTGCAGAGTTTTTTTTTTTTTTTTTTATGGCAAATCCTCTCAAATGGATTAAATGATTTGAAACATGAAAGCAATTTTCTTTTCTTCGGCTCATGCTCCTAACCTCTCAACTGAAGCTCTTTTTTTTGTAATTATCACAATATCTGAAATACTGTGTATTCTCTCTGTTTGTACAGCTACTTATTGTACCTAGTGTACTGGGGGATTACCCTTGAATCATTAATACAAATATACTTTACATTTTCCAAAAGAAAGTATATTTTTATTATAATATTAGAAATAAAAAATAAAAATACTATATAGAGCCTCGTACAAGAAAAACTGGGCACTCAGGCGAGGTGAATCTCCATGAGCATGTTGTTGCCTAGGCAATTGCCTTGACAACTATGCAATCATGTTTTATTAGCTCTTCAACTTAGGGCTGCAGATGAATCAGTTATCAATCTGATATTCTGATTCAAATTTGAATCCGATCTGCTTATGCTGCATTCAGATATCTGTTAGCAATTAAATGAATTGAATCAGATTGGTATTTGTGGTCGATTAACTTGTTGGATCAAATTTGGATATTACCTTATTTGATCCACTAAAATCTGATTCTATTTGATAACATGCATAATATATAATATATATTGTTTTATAGATAATTATTAATAATAAATGTAATTCATATTTAATATTTAATATTATTTTTGTAAAACCCTTGATATACAAAACCATTAAACAAGCATGCATTATATTATTTTTGTAGTCTTTTCTCTTTGACTTGTAGCTGGTGAAGCCTCTCTCTAAATTCTCAATGAAAATTTCACCACTTTTCAAAAAAAAAAAAAAAACATTAAAATGGCTGACCAGGACCTTGAATGGATCAATAGCATTCTCTCCTTTATTGTTTTTTGTGCTTTCCCCTGCATATAGCCCTAAACCTACCTAAAACAAATGCTAATCACCATTGCTGCCACCAGCTACCTCACTGAAGTGAACATCTTATTGTCATCACCGGGCTTTCCACTCACTGCTGTTGGTCACTGGTCCCTTAAGGTTCAATTGAAAATCAGTTCAGGGGAAGTCTATTCCTTAGTCATAGAAGAGGTCTCAGTCACCAGAAAAGTGATGGTAATCTGGATGAGAAGTCTCTAGTGAGGTCAATTGAAAATCAGAGACAAAGAAGCTTTTGTGCAGACTGCAGTGAGGTCAGAGAAAACGCTTCCTCTTGAGCTTAAGACATGAAGCTGTTCAGTTTGGTTAAGGGTTCGAAGCTGCTATGGAGATCTAGTCCTTCAAGAACAAGATGAGAAATGTGATTCTGGAACATGAAACACCATACCAGATGCAGGGGTTAGTAGTTTGGTTCCAGCTACTAGGCCTTCTCTCTGAATTTGTCTCTTCCAGTCTGTCACAGTTTAATCTTTTCAAGTCATTTTCAGTTCTTAGGTACACCTCTTGAATCTCTTCATATGAATCGGATAGAATTTGAATTGAATATCTGATTATATAAATGAATTGAATGCGAGTAGGGGTTGCCATATATCCGTTGGATTCGGATTGATTTGGATAGCTTGGTTTTCTTATCGAATCAAATTTGAATATACCCCTATCCAAATTCGATTTTATTCATTTACATCCCTACTTCAACTATAGATCACAATTTAAGAAATTCTTGATCCTTGGGTTACAGGTTTGCAGGGTCAACCTGATCAAGTAATTGTGGCATCCATGCACCATTGCACACCTGAAACCTAACTTAGTAACTTTGGTTAACAGTCATCCATTGATTAAAAGAAAAAAAATGTCCTATTTTAACATAAAACACCTTTTACTGTTCCAATCTATTGGAAATGAATTTTCTTTTCACAGTTGGTAAAAATTCAAGTTACTAAACTCAAACTTTATCTGTTTTAAAAACATCAATGCCATTGTTGAAAGCCATTTCCAATGAAGAAAATCATGATAGCTTGAATCTCATACTTTTAATAATTTATGTAATCCACTTGCTCATGTTTCAACCTTTTTCAATATAGTATTTATACTAGGATGAAACCATTTACAGATTACCAAGCCATCATATTGGTGCACATAACTCAGCATTGGAAAAATTCTGCCATGCATAGACTTTTTTTCAGTCTCAAGATGCAAACAGGAAGAATGCCCCCAAAATTTGTGGAATAATTAATAAACAAGATAAAAGAATATATCAGAATAGTACTTACAGGTGGTCCTCCTTCACAAAACTCAAGAACTCCTCGACCTATTAAGTTACCCTGTGGAAATCAAGAAATTGTTGGGATGTTAGATATCTTTGAAATACCTTAGAATTTGAATCAAGTATTAGAGAGAGGGAGAGAGGGAGAGGATATAGCTGTGGAGTATGCAGAATGACCTAATATTTAGTATATAAATTCTAGATCTTTCACTGTTATATTTAATTAAATTGTCAAGGTTTTCTTTCCAATGGGGTGTGTATGTGTGTAGATCGATAGCAGATTGAAGAGACTATTTACGAAAAAGCAAAGATAATAGATACAAAAATGCAAATTTAGTTGAAGGCTGGAATTCGGAAAATTACAGAAAGATGTACTGAAGCTAAAAATAGGCTGAAAGCACAATAAGAAAAGAGGAAACTACAACTTAATGCACAATGGTATATGGTACATTAAGTTAAAAAGAAAATGACAACATTACAAAGGTCATGCAGAAAAAATAGAAGCTCTGTAGTACCTGGGAGAGTCCAACAATGTTGTAGCCCTGACTGAGTTCTTTCATTTCCTTCACCTATAAATCAATTTAGTGAAATTGTTAGGAGAATATGATAAACCTCAAATTCTAGAACTAGAAAAGTAAACACATTACCCAAATGGCTTTACGACCTTATCACAGACAATCTTTATCTGCATACACGTAAGATATTTAAGTTACAACTCACAATTAGATGATACTAAAAATTACATATGATAAACTGGGAAACTTGTTATAAGCATGGATGTCTAACTTGTTCCTGAAGGGGCATGATCCAAGAATCCCATGCTCCATCTCCAACTTCTCTACAGGGAGGAAAGAGAAGTCAGACTGCCACTCTTGCATATTCAAAATGCTCATCCACACAAAGAAATGGACAAATAAGAGAAAGATCATCACAAAGCAGGGTTTTGTCTTTTATGATCATTCGGTAGCATATTACAGCAGAACATAACCAAATTAGATTTCCCAATAAAAGAAGAGATAATTTACTGAACCTTTTCCCTTCAACCTTTTTTCTTGATCAGTACAGAGTCAGTTGTAAGTGCTTGATGGTTGTACTCTTATCTTTTTCAGTAATGAAAGTTACCATTTCCAATAAAAAAAAAAGATTTTAACAACATTGTACAGAACCAGTCTTCAATCTTTCTTAATTATTATGAAAGGATGCTTGGGAGTTTGGTCTCTTAGACAACCTGTAAGAGAGATTATTATCTTAGCAAGGGAGATTGGGATGCATTTTAAATGGGTAAGGTCAGCAAATGGAATGGCTGACACTTTAGCTAAGCAAGGAGTTACTAGGGAGGCTTTGTTTGTAAGTTTTTTTTTTTTTTTTTTTTTCCATCCATTTTGTGGGTGGTAAGTCTGTAATCCATTTTTCTTCCATCCTTTTTTGTCCCAATTGCGATGTTCAATACAAGTTCTCTCCTTTGGGGGATCAAACCTCAATAGAATTGACTACTCCCTGCCCCTTGTCTTGCCAAAGCATCAGCTACACCATTAAGCTATGACAACATTTGTGTAACCTTTTTACTTTAATCCTTTCATTCCTGTACTGATTTTGGGTGTCTAGAAAAGAGCATCTGTTCTTCCCTAGCCCCAACAAATTGCAGATTCCAGATCTTTATGTGCCTTGGGCACTGCACATTATTTCATGGCAGAGGAACTTGAATACCTAGTCACATAATTTACATCTATAAGAGCTTATCCATTTTAAATTTCTCTAGTTTTATCACAATATGGATTAGCTGTGTGAACTATGTAGATGATGTCTTTATTTAAAATTTGATCTATAACATACTAATGGCATAACTTAACTCATCCATCTTCATAGAGATTAATCTTTACTGATGAGTCCAGATACTAATATGTAAATGGAGAAAAAGGAAAAATTAAATACACTGTGCTTTCCCTTTGAGTGCACTGATAACTAACTTCCACGTTTATCGAAGCATAGCAACAGGCATCAGTGTTTTCATACAAGGTTATGTGACTACTTTGCTCATTTGACCAGAATGCATCAGTTTCACCTACGGCTGTCAATGAACTCCGAAAGTCCAAAACATGAACTGACATCCAGTCCAATTAATTTGGATTTGAATACTAAAATCTGCATCTGTTTAACAATCAGATAGGCTGTGGATTTGACACCTGATCTGATTAAAATTCATTATGTATATTGAAGAAGGTCTTCTTAAGTATTTATTCATTAAACAAAACAAAACCAAACCATACAAACACCTCATGTACACCAAGGGACTGTACAAGGGAATATACACCTTACATAACGGGATTTACGAAATAGTTCCTTTTATCCGAAAATATATCATATGATATCCTGTTTACCCTGCTATGCACACCCACCCAAGAAATTTTCTTGTGTTTAGTTTAGCTAGTGAACCCTCTTCTATCTCAAATTTGTTGTAAAAAAACCTTGAATCCCTTTCACTCCAAATAATCCAAAAACCTTCCAAAAAGAGCAATCATCAACAAAATTTTCCTTCTTTACTGAGATCCTGCATTTTCCAGCCCCTAATAAATTCTTCCACTGTTCCAGGGTTACAACCTACTCCCCCAAAGATATTTTTAACCCAGCTCCAAGCTATATTTGATATCTTGCAATGGATGAACAATTGGTTTGCACTCTTGGAAGCTTCATTGGACAAAGGGAGCAAACATCATTCAGCCCCACTCTCCTCCTAATCAGATTTTCCTTGGTTAGGCAGGAGTATAGAGCAGAAGATCAAAGCAGGAAGGAGACCGCCAACCCCCCGCCCCAAGCAATCTGGTTATGGAATGATTTGGCAGAAAATACACTAGATTTGTCCCACCTCCAGATTCTCCTATCACTCCCAGACAGATCCATGTCAGTTCTTCTCAGACTTTGAAGTCAACCATCAAGGGCAGCTGCCAGTCATTAAAATATATATAAATTTATTATATGTATAAAAGGTGATTACTTTTTTAAAGCAATGTTTTAAAATGCGGAGGCATGACGTGAGGCATTCCACTACCTAGAGGTGTGAGGCGTAGTTCAGAATGTAAGAGGCGTAAGCCTCCCAAACACAAGGAGGTGTAAGCCTACTTAAAAGGGGGATCTCATTTTTCTTTATTTATAATAAAAATCTTTTATATTAAGAAGAATGAAGATGCATATCACTAGTTAAAAGGGGGGGGGGGGGGTTCGGGGGCTTACTCCCCAGCCCACTTTCTTTCCCCTTATCTTTTCTTTCTTTTTCTCTTTTTTTTTTTTCTTATCTTTCTTTCTTTTTCTTCCCCTTCCCTTCCCTTCCTTTCCTTTCCTTTTTTTTCTTTGTTTTTTTCTATCTTTTTACATGAGGTGTGCATGAGGCATACGCCTCTAGCACGCCTCATGAAAAAAGCATATGAGGCGTATGCCTCCAATGTGTCAGCGCCTCTGGCATATGCCTCGGCATTTTGGGGGTGCCTCACCTAGAGGATGCCTCCCATGCCTTTGGAAACACTGTTTTAAAGACTTCTTAATTCTATACTTTAAAGACACTAAATGGGATTTGGATTTAACGCGAATGTGATCAAAGCCCAGTATTTGGATTTCAGATTAGATTTGGATTTGAAGTTTCAATAATCAGATCGGATTCAGATTTGACTGGATCTGGTCTGGATCTGACCTGATTATAGCCCTAATTTTACCAAAAGCCTTGCCATATCTTCACCAGCTAACTTTGTCTCCCTAAATGCATTGTAAATTTGTTTGGGTTTAGAGGAAAATGCTTTATTCATGATGTTCATTTCTTTTTCTTTTCCCCAGATAATCAACATTCAAGTGAAAAAAACAAAATCAGTTATTGATTTTTTAGTATTTTTTGTCATATATCTATAATCATATTAGAGGCTAAGAAAAATGATACGATGAATTAACTGTAAACTGTTTGGACCTCTAAGAATATGACATAAAAAAGTTAATAACAAAATATTACCATTATAATCCAGTTTTGGAGTAATATTCACTTGACTGAGGTATTTGAAAGTATTCACATGATGGACATACTACACAAGCATCAAATTAAGTTCATAAAATTGTTTTGTAAAATGCCTTTTTCAAAGCATTGTTACTTTATCTATGTAAAGTTAACAGTTACTCCCTTTCTAAGACAAAGTAGTAGGAGCATAGCTGTAAGCCCTGATAAAAATCATTTACTTAAAAAAGTTCAGATCAGAAATACTTAAAAGGAATTATTAGTGAGCAATCATTCTCATAAACAGGGTAGAATACAAAACAACCATACATAAGTAAACATAAAATATAAGAGGCCATACATGCAAAATCCTTTAGAACCGGACCAGTTACTCAGATGCTTAGTGAATTTGGAGACTCCTCGATAAGAGCAGTTACCTGCAACACCTGCCATTAAGTTGTCTGTTAGAATAGAAGTGCAGCACTAACAAAGGTCCTACACAAAATTGTCATTTGAATTCATATTGTGTACAGAGTCCTTAAAATGTAGGAAGTTTGAAATATGGTTGGCAATAACCATGAGGATAGTGAAGAATGCAAACTGATAGTAGAGCAATCTAATAGTAAATTAAGAAGTAACAGAAGAAACTCCAAGATATGACTTAAGTGAAGAATCTTACAAAGCATATCTGTTGAAATGACATTTAACATGTTAATTTCTTTTTTCACCAATGCTTTACGCCTTTGTAATGTCAATTTACTTTAATCAATGAATACTTCGAGGAAACTCTTGTTTTTCTCTAACTCTTTTATTCCGTTTTAGACTTTGAAAAGAAAACAGAATTCCTATTTTTTGTTCCTAAACCAATAAGTTTATTGTATATAAGGCCTTCCTACTACACAGGCAGTTGAAAATTAACGTAGTCCAAAAGACAGGAAAGATGGTCGAAGAAAAAGCAAAGAAAAGCTGAAACTAAAGCTTGGGGAAAATCTCCTTATCACATTGCCATTTCTAACAATAAATCAACTAAGGTACCGGTAATATAGCACTAAAATTAAATTAAAGTTATAAAAGGGAAGAATTGGGGTGATAACAAGTAACCATTTTAGTGCTATAAAAGTACACATCTGTGCAATTTAATTACACTCTGAACTCAGCATGCGGGTCACCGATTTCCTTGACCATCAATCTAGAATTGTTCAAGCAAGCAACGTGGTGTACATACGAAAACGAGTTAGTGACTGACGACAGATCACGGCTAAGAACATACCACGGCTTGATTGCAGAGAAAAGTAGTCTATATCGCCGTAGATATTTATCAAATAGAATTTGCAATTTCTTCTTTATGCAACTGAATGTTGGAGCTTAAACTATATCAACTAAGAACAAGGTTCCGAATAGGTGTAATAATCACTTCCAATGGCCCAAGAAAGATGCGTAATTGGGCTTACAAGTTCATAGACTTGATAAAATAAACAAAGTTGAAATCAAGCAACTGAAATGGGAATGAGAGAGAGAGAGGGAGAGAGATTCTCACCGTGTAATACGATAAAGGGTATAGAATATGAAATCGGGATGAAGAGGAGGGTGAAGATGAAGCCGGAGATGATATGCAGTTGCAGAGAAGCCATTGATGTGGGATGAGTTGGGGTTTGGTTTGTTGGATCCACGATCTTGGAGGCATTTAGCCTTTTGATGGCTTTCTCCAGTAAACTCTACTGCTCGAACTTCGAAGGAGTTTCGTGGGATTTTCCTGAGACGCATACAGACAGGGTTTGGAAGCTAAGAACTACACTAATGCCTTATGATCCTATTAGACGTGCTCGTGCAATTTGTGAATTGTCTGTTAGAGTGACCGACTGACGGTTGGTTGGACCCGCCATTTTTCTCTGATAAATAACCTCGATCTATATCAATATTACGAAAGTACCCTTTATAATAGAAATCCGGAAAAATCGGGAAAATCTATGATGCGGGGAAGATATGGATCGGAATTGACCGATCAAAAGTTATGAGATATCCACGTCCACCACATTATTGGCTATCACGTTTACGTTTATAATTCCACTTGATTGGTCAGAAGTTTCTGGGATATCCACCACATAATAGCCAATTGATTACTGCTGAAAAGTCGAATTTGAATTGAGGTCAATGCCGTGGATCTTCGGCACGTACATGAACGAATGTAGATCCAACGGCATGGATTTTAGATCTAACGTAGCTTCAGGACAAATTGGCATTGCTCTTGTCCGAAATGCAACATGAAGGGACGAAATAACGGGTGGGGATCTTCCGCTAACAAAATAAGTTCCAACACCTACCAGCTTGATCTGATACCACACATCTCACCATAAAAGTGAGAGATGTGTGGTGTCAGATGATATTGATAGGGTATTAGTATGTGATCCGGACTCGTGGGTCTGTTTAAAGTCTAAACCATTGGATTCGAATCTTTCATCTCAGGGGTTAGAACAGACAGAGGCCCTATGAGCCAAAGTCGTAGGTCCTGTGTCTAGGGATCAGATCCACTGATCAGTTATTAAATTCTGATCCGGTGGTTAATGCAAGGACGAGGGCCTCTCTATCTATGGGATATGTAAGAAACAATCGGTAAGTCCGGATCTCCTCACAAAACATAATCTGTCTCCGCACATCGCAGGCATGGGAATTATAGTATCACGGTGAGATGTGTGGATGCAGATTAATTTGTGAACAGATCCCACCTCAAATCTATAAGGCTTACGGGCCCCACCCACCGTATGCATTCTCAGGCTTGGAAAAGGATTGTGTACAATATATATCTAAAAGGATTGGAGATGGGATTTCGTCCTCACAAAATTGGTTCCAACACTGTACTTGCAACACTTACATAGTCGGTTGGTTAGAGACCAGATCTGCTTTTTACAAGCACATCCTACTATGCATTGGGAACATCTTCTGTATTTATTAGTTATTATTCACGAGAGATGTACTTAATGCACGGTAGATGTGTCTGTGAGGCACTCATTTGTAAGGGGCAGATCCCGCTCTGGTTCACTTGTGTTCAACATACATGGATCTGCTTCTCACAGAATTCTAGCCACATTTATGTGCATATGACGGAATGGGATCTGCTCCTCACACTTGGGTGCCTCACATGCACATCCACCGTGCATTGAGAACATCTCTTGTGAAAAATAACTTACAAGTACACAATGCATGGTAAGACATGCGTGTGAGGCGCCCTATGTGAGGAGCAGATTTGGTCTCGCATATGACACCAATGGGATATCTCTGTACTTATATGTTTTCATTGAAGTATGTTTGTTGACAAAAGAGATGGAAAATAGAATATTCCCAAAATAATTCTTCCTTTCTGGTATTTGTTTGCAGGAGCATAGTGTTTTGAGATGAGAAAATTATGAGATGCGGGATCCCAAAAATGAGCAAATGGGATCACATTAAAACAATGTGACCCTAATGAGAAAAGGAAAATAATGACCCTCTTTGAGAAAATTTTTGGGCTTGTCAGAGCTGAGTCTTATTGTTTCATTCGTCTCATTGAAAGGTAACGCAAGATCCATAAGGCTGCCTTTTGATTGAGGTGTAAATGTGAATTGATGTAAAACTCAACTGTCCGTTTGCATTTACACCAGTTTGTTGTTGATGTAAAAGTGGACTGATGTAAAACTTTGCACTTGATCCATTTTTGCAATTATTTATTGTCGATGTAAAAGTTAAATTGAACATCAATGTAATTATATTTTTTGGCTGATTTTTACAACGATAATCAATGTAAATGATACATTGATATTACATTCATTCTCACTTAAAAATTCTCAATGGTCTAACAATTTTAAACTGATAGATTTTTCTATTGTATTCAAATGCAATTTAGATGAATAATTCACTTCAGATATTATTTTTTATTGTCAATTTCTTTTTTTCGATCCATTATTCCTTCTTCCCTATCTTCACAAATGAAATACTTTGGCATTGTGGAAACTTGACATGATTTTACCCCTCAACGGCTGGAATCAAACCCCATTCTTCCGAATGAAATATTTTGGCATTCCATGAAATCTTTCATTCTCGAAACTTGGCATGTTTCTCCCCATTGTCACAAAACTGGTTTTTCATCTTCGATACTCTCTCTTGGCATCGATGCCACCATTTTTCTTATCTCATATTTCTCCACCACCCTCGGTACCCAATGGGAAACGCCACTAACGACGACCCTGTCAAACTTTGACGAAAGGCCAACCCAAGCCCCCCAACTAGCACCTCTAAGGCTCTAAGTATGGGGATGAGCTAGTCCTAGTAACTCCATGAAAAAGCGTTGGGATGAATATATGGTAAGAAATAGCCTAGTAAATGGAAAATTAGTAAAAAATCAACTATGAATTATGAAATTATTGTTATTTTAAACCAATGTTTTAAAAAGCAATCCGGAATCGGAACTGTTCTGGCCACTGGTTTCTAGGTTGACAATTCAACCGTCCGGTCCAAATGGACAATCACATTCTAACAAAATAAATTAAAAAATAAAAAATAATTAAAATTTAAAAATGTTCAAAAACCGTTAAATGGATCAAACGAGTTGATGCTTCAACCACCCGGATCAATGGTTCATTGACCGATTCAACAGTTTTTGACCAGAGAATGGGTTTGGGGTAAAACAGAACCAATTGCCTAAACGGTTTCCGAGCCGAACGATTTGACCATCATTGGCGCGTTCGTCAATGATTAACCAGGCCGGTGGCCTCTACATCATCATTGGCGCCTTCGTCCTTAGAGTCTAGATCATCTGCTAACTGACGCACTATGTCATCAGTGATCCGCGAAGTAGAGATGGCGCCTGTATCAAGACCGGGGTAGATGTGTCTAATTAACCACCGACTGAGCTTGAAACCCTTGCGGTAGGCCTCGGTCATCATGTCGTCGAACCTCGAAGACTTAACATAGTCAATGACAGCCTGAACCTTGGTCTCCTTGAGGGCATCCTCGAAGATTTCGGTCTTCTCTTTAATGTCGCCTCGGAGGTACTCCACCTTGTGCTCCAACTTCTCTTTTGCTTCCTTGAGGCCCTGCACCTCGAGCTTCAGGGCATCCCAGTCTGCCTTGAGACTGTCCGCCTCGAGCCTCAAGGCCTCTTGGCTAACCTTGAACCCATTCACCTTGGCCCTCAATCTGTCCTTGTCTCGGGCCAGCTCACCCTTCTCCGCTAGTAGCACCTCGATGAAGCTCTTCTAAGCTGAGGCATCACTCTGCAAGCAGTGGATCTGACCGCGAGTTGCCCTCAGTTCAGTATGGGCTGCGCGAGATGACTTCTCAGCTTTCAAAGCCCGTCTCAAATGCCGATCAGATTGAAAGGTCAAGGCACGCACGACTGAGTTCACCTACAAAAAGGAGACCAGTCAAAAAAAAAAAAAAAGAAAAAGAGAGAGAAGAGAAGAGAAGAGAAAGAAAGAAAGAGAATCTTTCACAGGGAACTCACCACCATGGTATGAGAAGCAGCTCGGGCACTGAGCTGACCAGGAGTGAGTTCGGCCCATTCTGCGACCTCCTCTGGGTACGCAACCTCCTTACTCTTCTGAAGGCTGTAATGGGGGTTCAGAATGCTTTGACCCTCCTGACTCCCCGAACTGGAGATTGACATCTCTGCCGCATGGGTGGACTCCTCGGAAGCTTCAGCGGCGACACCCACAAGACAAACCCCGGCTGTAGCCTCTGCAGGGTGAGCCTCAGCGGCAGCTTCAGTGACGTCCCTGGCAACAGTCTCGACAGGCTCGATAGTGGGCTCCGCCGCCATCTCGGGCCCTTGAGGCACCATGTCTCCCTCCAAGTCGATGACAAGTTGAGCACCGGGGAGCTCGGGCTCCAGAGCCGGGGCCTGTGGAGACTGAACCTCGGCAGAGGCCTGCGGGGACTCGACGCGCGCCTTCTTGGCTACGCGCTTCTTCCTCTATGGCGGAAGAGCCTCTGACCGTCTATCTTTTCCGCCTCCATGGGACCTGCAACGAAGCTTGGCGTTAGTAACCCTGAAGCAAGTATGCGAACAAAAAAGCCGAAGTAAAGACAAGACCTACCCGGGCTCAAGTCGGCCTGGATGAGCTTCTCCTCAGCTGTGAAGTCCTTGTAATTCAACCCGAGCTAAGCCCACGACTGAAGTGACTTCTTAGTCTTCCCATCAAGGATGACACCGGGGTCTTGAACGGCCACCCTCCAGTTAGTGGGGAAGGGCCACCCCGTGCTGCTCCGAACTATGAAGTAGTCCCGCTTCCAGGCCGGGACTTTACTCGTGAGCTTATGCATTAATTTAAAACCCAGGCGGGGAGACAGGTAATAAGCCCGCCTGTGCCTGGGGAGAGCGCCCGAAGCGCTCTTCTTTATTGCCAAGATGGTACTGAGGATATCTAGGTCAATGGGGAAGGAGCGGTTGAAGCAGAAGGAAATGGTCCCAACCACATTCCGTATGGAATTCGGGTGAATTTGGTCCAAGGTAATGTTAAAGTGCACCAGCACCTCAACAATTAGAAGGTGAAGAGGAAGATGGAGTCCGGCGAGCAGTTGCTCCCTGAAGACCACGATCTCATCGGGACCGTGCTCCCATGGAAAGCTGTCGGTAGGAAGACTGTAAGAGTACTCCCCAGGAAGGTAGAACCTCTGAATGAGGTCCTGGAGTCTTTTCGGAGCCATGGTGGAAAGGCCGAACTAATATGGCACTCGACCTTGGTGGGAGGTGGATGCCAAATGACCCGAAGTCACCCGTATGTCGGACGGCTGGGCGGCAGAAGAGCCACCCTGAGCCGAGGTACCCACCTCGGGCTCATCGATAAGGCTATCTACACTAGAAGACATGATAACACGGAAAGGAAAGAATGTTCAGAAAAGAAAAGGAAGCTCGAGGACTCATCGCAGGAAATGCGAACCGAACTAAGGGAATAACCGAGCTAGAAAACCCGAACTAGGAACCTTAGATGCGAGCTCAACACTAACACTGAAGACTTTGTGGTGAAGAAATAACCAAGGGTCCCCCACTATTTATAGCCACTGCATCCGGGCGTTAACGGTCAAGATTGAGATGATCCAACGGCTCTCAAAGAAACTGGCTACGGTCTCTTCGAGGTGAAATCAGTTTAGCGAGTTTTTTGACGTCCGCGAAGTCCAAATTGCGTGAGGTCCGCGCGTAAACCGAACGCGACCTGGGTTTCTCTTGATTGAGCCGGGCACTAGACCGGTCTAGCTGGACGAAGCGTACGACGGAGTGGCATGAGTACCGAAGCCAAATCCACCTGGCGCGTCATGAACTCCCCGCACTAGGTCAACACCGCCAGCACAGGGAGTGGGGGGCAATTGATGGAGGGTGATTTGGCCCGACCTTGTAGCATGGGTACATGTGGGCATGACCTTGCTCAAGCGATGACTCAGCGTGACAGCACAGCAAGTGCAACCGCAACTCGGTGGGAAGGGCTCACCGAGTTTAGTTTGGAAACTCGGCGGGTTAGGCTACTCGCCGAGAGCCGCCTGGTTTGCGCCTCCTTCCCAAGGCTGAGGCACTCCGAGCTACCTCCGAGCTCGGGGCCCTCTGACCTTTCCTAATGCCCGAGCTCCTCCCAGTGAATTTTAGGCCACTCCCAAATAGGAACACCACGATCCGCCTCTAGATACTCCCGAGGTAGAGACACCTCGGGCCAAACAGCTCGGTGTAGAAGGCCACAGGCAGCTCGCCACTTGTAGGGTAGCTCGCAGAAGAGCAGTTTGGCACATCACAGAAAGGCCTCTTGCTCGACCACCGTACCCGACAAACTTGGAGACTGCAACCACGTCTCTCGTCAAACAGTGTCGTGCCCGCCACCTTTAGAAGGTGTCTTACACCTGACAGGTACGTACCCTGCAAGGACGGTCCCGCACGTGTCACCTCAACCCAGGCTGTAACGGCTACGGCAGGACGACAGTGGTGGTTATACCTACCCTATCAGAGGCAGGTGGGCCTGATTCGACAGAGTTCTGTTATAAGTAGCCCAATCCCAAAGGACAGAGGTAACTTCCTGATACTCGCGCTATCTGCACTCTTAGCTTTCTTCCTCTCTTTGCACCTTTCACAGAACTCTAACTTAAGCGTCGGAGTGTTCCCGTCGGGCAAGTCCCCGGGAATCTCTCATCTTCTCCATCTCAGGTACCCTTCAGGAGCCATGCAAGTGCCAGATAGGAGTAACCGGATTGCGTACCATCAAAATTGACTTAGTTAGGTTGGGGAGTTGGTAAGCTAAAACCGATTGACCTTTTGTGAAATCTAACCCACTTAAGTTGTACTGGTTTGGGTAACTTTTTGGTTTGGTCAGTCCGTTCAAAAGATTTAAACTTAAAAATTAAATTAAATTTTAAAAATTATAGTGTAATTATTAAAAAATAAATTTAAAAATTAGATTTATGATATAAAACATTTTAGACTAAGAAATATGGGAAATTTTCCACTTTTCTATATTAAAAATTATATTTAAAATATAAAATATTAATATATATCCATGGTTAGGTCGTTCGATTTTGGTCGGTTTATAAATGGCAAAAGTGAAACTGATCCAACTTGGTCAAATTAGGAAATTTTTGAACCAAAGCCGACCTAAAATACTAGAAAATCGAGCAACTCAAGTCGAGTTGATCGGTTTCATCAGTTTAATGAATAAACCTAAATAAAATTAATTATTGTTATTTTTGTATTATAAAAAATTTATTAAAAGTAGTATATAAAATATGAATAATTATTAATTATTTAAAAAGTTGAAAATGTAAAACAATTGTATACTCTTATGTATTTCTATTGGGGTCATTTACTAGAACACAACTTTAGGTATGGCAATTTTCCCCATCCCCGATGGGGACCCGACTTCCATCGGGTCGGGAATGGGGATTGTTTTGGCAAGGAGGGAGTGGGAATTTATAGGAATCCCTAGTCGGGGTCGGGCCCCATAGGGAGCCCATCCCTGTTGGGGATCGGGGGTGGGGGTTAATTTCAGAGTCGAGGTTGGGGACGGGGAATATGATCCTTGCCCCATTGCCATTCCTACACACCTTATATATAGTTTTACATATTTACTTAAACCTACCTTATAGTTTTCATTTTACTAAAATATCCCATATATTTTATAACTTATTTACGTAATCAACCTTTCATTAAGGAGTGTTTGTTTTGCCATTATACCCATGACTTTTTATTTCAAAAATACCCTTAACACTTTTTTGTATAGAAAACAAAATTGACCAAATATAGCCAATAGAGTGGTTGCTTGTGTCTTATTAAGGGAAAAAATGATATTTTTATTTTTATTTTTATTTTCTTTTGATTAAATTTATTTAAATGAACATTAGGGTCAATACTGTCATTTTCCACTATCATATAATTGAAGATTGATTAAATCCAATGCAAATTTTAAGTGGTGTTTTTGTAAAATGCTAAGTATAGGGTAGATTTTAGTAAATCCATGAAACTATAAAAGATATTTTAATAAATGACCCTATCTATTATTTAACTTTTGCTTAGGCTATGTTTGGTTTGAAGGAAAAGGTAGGGAAAGGAAAGAAAAAGAAGGAAAGCATATACAAACCTTGTATTGGTTTTCCTATCTTTATCTTCCTTTCCCTACCTTTTCCTTCAAACCAAACACAACCTTAATAAATCTCGTGCATCACACGGGTCCCCACTAGTACATTAATTAAACACCACATTAAAGTCCGATATGTAATTTCCCCTCATGATCCCTAGTTTGGATTTCCTACTAACTTATATCTATTCTCCTCCCTATTAACCCAATGAATTAACACCTTACCAGATGTTAATTCTTTGGTACCCATGATCGTACGCGGTTTTTAAAAATTACTTAAATTTAATCTAAGTTTAATATATAAACAATTATCCACAGATAATAGTTTAATTAATAACTAATTACTTAAACTTTTCTTGAAAGACAATAACTAATTAAACTTTAGGGGTTGATAAAATTTTAAATAACAGAAAATTTCATTTACGAGTGGATAAAGTGATTAATGCAACCGTAAAACTTAACCAAATTGAAAATTAGGTAACTATAACATTTTAATAACGTAAACTACTAAACTCTATACGGGAAGTTTAAGTAATTTGTCCATTATTTAAAAGTTTTTTAAAGCCTAACCAATATTTAAAGTTAATTAAATTTAATATAAATTAAGTATAAAAATAATTTCCTGCAAATAATATTTTATTAGTAATAAATTAAACCTAGATAATAAAGTAACTCAGTAAATAATTAATTTATTTTCTTTATCCACTAAAATGCTAAATATGTTATTTTATAAATTAAGTGAGTTGATTGAAATAGTAAAATAATTAATTTTCTTAACTAAACTACTTTAATTTTCTTTGCAAGTCTTTAAATTAGGGGTGTAAATGGATTGAATTTGAATCGGATCAGGTAATATCTGAATTCGAATCTGATTAAAAATTCAATATCCAAATTTGATTTGATATCTGACGGATATTGAAAATTAATATCTGAATGCGAGATCGAATTCAAATTCAACTAATTAATTATTTTAGGTAATTAATAAATATATAAAATAAATATTTTATTTATATAATGCATATAAATATATAAATTATTTATATAATTTAATTCTTATAAATATAAATTATATAAAACATTTAAATATTTTATATATTATATATAAGAATTAAATAATCGGTCGAATTCAGATATTTATCGAATCGAATAAGGTCATATCCGAATTCGACCGATTAGATATTCGAATTATCCAAATTTGATTTAATTATGTCGAATCTCGAATCTCGAATTTGAAATTGAATTTTGAATATTGTTGACATCCCTACTTTAAATGCAGTTTTTTTTTTAATTTAAATAAAAAAAAAATATTTTTTTCATTTAAGTAAGAAAGAATTAAATTACCAATTTCACAACATAAAATATCAAACTTCGATATCATCTGAGAAGTGTAGTAGGACATGAATCAGATAGATTTTTTTCTCTTTCTTATGTTTTTACGATTTAAATGGGTTTAGATCCTTAGGATAGCTGGCAGCTGCCACATGGCAAGTTATGGGGTCCTACATCAAAACAACTTTTCTCATGGCCCCATTGCTGAAGTTCTGGGTGTATTCGTTTGGTTTGTTTTAGAACTTATGTTAATATCATGTTTGCTCTGAATTCTTTCTAAATTTTTATAATAGAATTCATAGAATGCTTACAATCAACACAACAGCGTCCTTTGGTTTTTGGAGATTGTGCACCGATGTTCAGGGTGTTTGGTTCCGTGGGTGTTTATTCAGTAAACGCTGCTATATAGGCATTACTTCAGCAATTCCCCTCTCTTTCTCTTCTGAACACATCGAGAATGACAAATGTAGACTTTGATTTTTGTGCATGCCTACCGTTTATAAAAGTTATTTTTTAAAGTTTCTACAAACGGTTAGACATTTTTTCATTGTTACGCTGATGTGGAGCCTAATGATGCCTATTTGTCATAAATGATTGCAATTATTACTTTTCTTGATTTTGCAAACGAAAAAAATACAAATATTAAGTAAAAAAACGTAAACAAAACCAAACACATACGTTATCTTCAAGATGTAGATAAATGTCTGTATAGGTGGAAGAGAGAGGTCTTCCATTTAACAACAAGAAGTTTTGCATTAAAAAATATATAAATAGGGACGTCAATGGAATTTAAATTCACTTTGATGTTAATTCTAAAAGATCATATGCTAGAATGTAAGTTTACTAATGGTAGGAAGTGGTTCCTCCATTTGACAGCACACTCAGTTATGCATCCTATTCAATGTTAGTTGGTTTTGATTTATGGTGGGAGAGTGGGAATAACAGACCTACTAAAAATGGCAAAACTAATGCTCCCCTTGTTTGGTTTTGATCTACAACTGCAGCTTCACGTTCTTCTATTTGCAACCACAGCTTGTAAAGTTGTAAGATTAGAAGCTCTGGTGTTATGTGTGCTATTTTCTCACAATAATAATAAATAGAAAATAACAAAAACAAAGGAACTGAGAAAAGTAAAAGGAGAAAACATGAGGGCTGTTTTGGAGGGGAGATGTTTTCGGAAAACTTTTTTAGGTAATTGAGAAGTGGCAGGAATGGCAACGGGGGGTGGGGTAGGGCCGCGTTTTGCCTGTCCTGTACCTGATTCCGAATTGAAATTCCCCGCCCCAAACCCCAGCGGGGCTAAAAGTCTTAACCCCATCCCCGTCCCATGAGAACAGGAATCCCCGGCTTTGCCCTGCCCTGATCATTCTTACTTGTAAACTTATAAATTTACTTTTTTATTTTTTTTAAATCTATTTAGAACTATTTTATATTATGTAATATAATATGGTATAATATAATATATAATGATATGATATACATTAGCATATATTAACAATTTTATATGTACTATGTTATATAATATAGTAGGGGCAGGGTGGACAAATACCATCCCCACCCCGTCTCCAACCACTAGAGTTTTGGGTTTTCCTCGAGTCCACCCCAAACCCCGACCAGGGCGGGGCAGGGAAGAGACCCATGGGGACGGGTCAAATTGCCATCTCTAAATAGAATGCGGAAGCATTACATATGGCTTTGATTTTAGGAAATTGTTTAGGTAAAATCCCATCTTATTGGCTCTAAATTTATCAAGAGACGTGTATTCTTTCATCTTTAAAAAACAAATAAAAAATCTGCAAAATTATAAATGTGTTGGGAAGGGAGAGAAATGGAGAAAAAGGGTTGATGATGTGGCTTAATGGAAGACTTGGGTAGAAGAAGGGGAAGAAAGAGATCTAGAAAGTGTGATAAAGCTAGGAAGGAGTAAGGGAGAAAGGAGAAAGGTTTAGGTTCTGTTTGGTTTGAAGAAAAAGGTAGGGAAAGAAAGGGAATTGTAGGGAAACTCATTAAAGGTTTGTAATTTCTACCTTTCCTTTCCCTACTTTTTCCTTCAAACCAAACACAGTGTCCAGGAGAAGCTGCTGACATGGACATTGTTGCAAAAGCACAAAGAGGTAGGCCTAGCCGTGCTACAATCCAAAAGCACAAGGGGTCTTTGTTGCAAAAAAAAGGTTTGGGGGCTAAGTATCACTACACCCTAAGTACAAGGTGCCTATTTATAATTTACCAAGAAAAGTATGTTCTATGACACTCTCCCCACTAAGGTTAGTTTAGAGAAGTATTGGGTGCTGGAAGAAAAAGATTGTCGTCTAGATCTGTACGTGGTAATCACGAAGAAAGAATCGAACATATCCTACTCTACTACCCTGTGATCAGGCCAATATGGTTTGGATTCAACCTATGATTGTGGCTGAATTCGACATCAAATAAATCCATTGCACAGTGGCTGAACGAGTGGTGGGTTTTTGATCAAGCTCATGAAGAGGGACAAGTTTTATTAATTGATGCTGTTACGATGTGGTTTATTATATGGTGGTATCCAAACAAAAATGAGTTTGAACAACAACCATTCAGCTCTATAATCAGCTCTATAATCGCTTATTGCAGAAGCTACAAATCTCGCCTTACTAATGATAGACGAGAAAGCATAATTCTCGAGGTGACCCCATATTCACAAAAACTGTGTTCTCATTTCAAACATTATATGTGTCAACCAGTGACACATACTTCAGATCAAAAACAACTCTACCAAAACTGAAATCTCAACTAGAGATTAACACTGATGAAAATTCTCTTTGTTCATCTAAACAATAGGATTGATTAAACACAAACGAATAAACAAAAGAAAAAGGATTTTTTTTTTATTTCTCTTTCCTTCCATTGCCTCCATTACTGTTATTGACCAGTGGATGCGTGTATAGAGAGGGTGGTTTTGGTGTAGGTTCTGAAAGTTCTATTTTTTCGGTTGTTCATCTTTTTTAACACAAAAGAAATTTTCAGGGTCCGTTTGGTTTGTGTTCAGAATCGGAATGGGAATCCCTTGGAATCGGAATCGAAATGGTCTATTCCCCCACTTGTTTGGTTCAAACAGGAATCGAAATCGGATTCCAATTGATGCTGTTTGGTTCATCAAGAGGCAGGAATCGGAATCAGCCATGCTTTCCAATTTTGCCCCTAATAAAAATAAAAAAGCAAAAAGTGTATTAAAATATAAAAAAATGCAGAAATTGCAGAAATTTTGCAGGAAGATGCAGAAATTACAATAATTTTGCAGCAAATTCAGAAAAATGCATGAAAATACTCAAAATTTGCAGAAATTGAAAAAAAAATGTAGAAATTTTGCAGGAAAAATGTAGAAATTACAACAATTTTGCAGCAAATTCAGAAAATGCATGAAAATACTAAAAATTTTGTAGGGAATTGCAGAAAAATGCATGAAAATACCTGAAAATTTGCAGAAATTACAATAATTTTGCAAATTGAGATGATTAATCTGCAGGGATGTTAAATGATTGTATTCCTTGGAATTTAAGATTTTCTTGAAGTTTCGGTAAATCTGCAAATTACAGGAATTTAAGATTTTACAAATTACAAAATCACATAGGACACAAAAAATGTATTTCTTGAAGTTCCTGTAAATCTACAGGGATGTTAAATGAGAAATGAACAAACTCAAAAGTACAACTGAGAAATATAAATGTGTAATGTGTAAGTAAAAATATGGGGCAAAGCTACTTGTTGTGAATCACCAAGAGAACTTTACAAAGAAAGAAATAATAAAGTGCAAACTCCCCTACCAAAAAAGCAGCAAGGGAAATGAGCCAACGCATATTCCAATTTCCTTTTATCCCAACTTAGTGAAACTTTAAGAGGTACAAACATCTTTATCTCCACTCAAGTGTGGAAAGTAGCAAATAAGGGTTAACAAATGTATATCGAGTTGTAAAGATATGACAAAAATACGGTAGAGGAATGGATGGACAAGTTGTTGCATACACAATTTACACAAAAAATCAGAATATCCAACATGACATAACACTCATATACAGGTATCCAGATTTCATAGGTGACAAAATGTTTAACCATTAAAATTAAACCATGCAAGAGACACTTTTCAACTTAACCTGCAAAACAATTGTTTTCAACAAATACCAAGTAAAGCATAGAGAAAGCTGCTGACTAGGGCTTCTAAGAAAACCTTATGCCAGAAAAGCAATTTCTGAAGTTGAGAAATGGAAATAGTATATTTTTATTCAACCACTAATATGTGAAGGACAATCACTCAATCAGGATCTTGACCACAAAAGGAATTAAAAAAGGCTAATATCAATGTTGGCAACCCAAGATTTTACTATTATACCAAGTAATGGCCCCTTGGCACAAAAAGAATCTCAGGTGGAATATCCACCCTGGATCCCTGGTTTCCAGAAATATAACATACTACATATTGAAAGATCCTCTTGGCTGGAGTGTGGCCAATGACATTTTTTTTAATAAATAACCAAATCAAAAACTCCATGATAGCTAAGAAGTATCCATTCATCAATGGGAAATCCATAAATGACCATACTCTGTACTCTAGTATATCACACTTTCCATCTGGATAACCTTACCAAGGCACACACACACAATGAACAAGGATCAACCACAGTATAATCAAGGAGCTGAGCTAAAAATAATTCTAACAAAGAGGTTTAAGTTCAAAGTCTCGATTCTGATATTGATTTAAGATCTTGAAAGAAACCATAAAGGAAGACTTATTGGGGTTGGCACCAAAGGACACAAAGAGTCAACAGTAAAGGAAACAGAATTAGAAGCAACAGACATTAAAACCAAGAACTTCAAAGTTTTCTTTTTATTTATTTCCACTTATTCTCATCAGATATACAGTGATATAGATAGAGAAAAGTAATAGACATACCCTTCGTGAACTGCCAAAAATCATTTGCTATGTGGCATTCTAAAACTTGTTGCCTAAGAAACACCAAATTAATAAATCTAAAATTCCAAAACCATTCAAACCCTTGCGTGGGGATGCTGAACTGTACAGATAACCTTCTATATCTCCAAGACTTTCTCTAAGAGATATTCAAGAAATAGCATCTGCAGCCTGTGAGTTGATATGCTAAGGCTGCTTGCTTGATCTTCATAAGTTTGACCTTGGGTTTCCACACATCTAAGCTTCTAGAATATACTATATAGTACTAGCCAGTGATAGATAAAACAAACTGTTGCTAAATGGAGCAGTTTTATCATATGCAGTAATATCAAAGCCCATGAATTCTGCAGTGGATTATCATCCTCTTCATCAGAATGAGCATTTTCTTTGTCAAGAAAGATAATTAACCCCAGAAAGCTTATTCTTTTGAAATTCCTTTGATCTGATCCTGAACAAGTTAACAGTGTTGAAATAAACAGAAAAAGTAGGAGACTTAGAGACTGGACAGAAAATGAACTGGATGCTTTTTCTGTTCTTTTGAGTATTTAGAACGAAGATTTTTAATTTATTTCGGAGGGGCCAAAGAGTCCGTGGTGTCTGACAGCTTTTCAATGTGAAAATTATTGTCCAAGGCAAGAGAAAGAGACAAGGTCCATAAGGAAAAAGTAGAGAGAAGTCCCCCACCACCGCCTCCTCCTCCACCTTGGACGTGGACGGAAGTCCTTGCCCTGAATCCCTGATTAACACTTCACAGTTTGTCACCTTCTCCTCCCTTCCTAATTCTAATTACTAGTACCATTATTGTTATTACTGTTAGACCATGCTCAGCAGTAGTAAGTCTCTGGAGACAACATAAAAAACAAGACAAAGCGAGCTAATAAGGTTCCTTACATATTGGTTTTACAGAGTCACCAGTGATTCAGTACAATATAAATACCACAAAAACAACCACACAAGAGTAGTTGGTCACATGTAAGACACCTCTTAAAGCCAAAGTTTACAGTTCTCCTTCCGGTGCTGATTTGACACTTCCCATTTGGTTCTTATTTTTATTATGGAAAATCCTAAAACATATGTATCAGCCAATCTCCTAGAACTATAATCAAACCAAACAAATGTATGGAAAATCCTAAAACATATGTATCATCCGATCTCCCAGAGCTATAATCAAACCAAACAAAACATATGCCTCACCAGAGTAGGAAGCATATTAAAACGAACAAGAATAGGGCAGCTCTGTAAAATGAATCACAGCAGGGCAGATCCGAAGAGGAGATGGGGCGGATCTGTAAAATAAACCACCATATTTCACAAGCTATAAAAAAGATGAGGAGGAGCAAGAAGAGCGGTAGCTGATTTGGAGGAAGAAGACGGAGGAGGAGAAAGATGGTTGGCAGTGGACTTACTTCACCGGAAATTTGGTTGACGGCGGCAACGGCAAGGGATTCTTCATTTTCACAGCAACTCAATCGCAGGTTGGATCAGAGGGGTTTTTTGTCCAAAAAGAAAGAAAAAGGAACTAATATCGGAATGGGAATCACATTTCGGGGGAGGGGATCGGGAATGGGGGGTGATGATGCGCAATCCGGCCGGTCTTAGCTGCCAACGACCTTGCCTCTGAATCGAGTAGCGGGGGACCTGAAACGGGTTAGATGAAGAAGCTCCGGGGAGAACCCGGTGTAGAGGCTCCGAAGCTTAAGTTAGAATCCTTCAAAGGCAAGATAAATCAAATAGCGCAAAGTTTGCATACCTCCTCTTTGGGGGTGGAGCGCCTTTTATAACCACCTCGCGCACTCACTCCTAGACTCTTGTCAGGTCGGGAATGAGTATTTCCGTGCTTCTGCCAGTCCGGGCATCATCGCCTCTGCTGGGGCAGAACCGTCACTGCTCCTTTTGTTGGAGTCGTCTCTGTAACTGGTGGCAGTGGTGACAGGTGATGGTGGCAGGTGGCCGTTGGAAATGCGGCCGTCAAGCGTCAGATCCCTAGTCAGTTAGGTGCGCCGCCCCTGGATACGGACTCCTTCGGTGTCAGGTACGGCGTGGTTCGTCCAGTTTGATGCTTTGGAAGCGAAGTGCCTGGAGTGGTGCGTAAGGAAAAGTCTCGAGTTTGGATAAGGGGAGGCCCCGAACTGTCATAAGACGGGCCAGTTCGGGTCTCTGCTTTGTGTGACGGGGTCAAAAGGGAGAGTTCGGGCTCCTCGCAAGGAGTCCGATCACTAAGTAGGGAGCTCAGGCACCTTGCGGAGAATTCGACCACTAAGTAGGGAGCTCGGGCACCTTGCGGAGAGTTTGACCACTAAGTAGGGAGTTCGGGCACTAAGCAGGGAGCTCGGGCCTCTTGCTAGGGAGTTCGAACTCTAAGTAGGGAGCTCGGGCCTCTTGCTAAGGAGTTCGAACTCTAAGTAGGGAGCTCGGGCCTCTTGCTAGGGAGTTCGAGCCCTAAGTAGGGAGCTCGGGCCTCTTGCTAGGGAGTTCGAGCTCTAAATAGGGAGTTCGGGCCTGCTGGTCCCTTTCCTTTGGTATTTGTACCCTCGGTATGTTGTCTTGAGTGCCGAGCTACTTGCCTTTTTTGCCACGTGCCGTGATTTGCGAAGTCGGGCCAAATCTTCCTTCATCAATTGCCCCCCACTCCTCGTGCTAAGGTCTTGCCCTGGCGCGGGGAGTTCGCAAGGTGTTAGGTAGATTTGTCCTGCACTTTTGAACCTTGGTTCTGCTGGCGCGAGGTGCGTTGTCAAGGTTTCTTGTGTTTCTTCGAGCGTCCATTTATGCGGGAAGAGTGTTGGCCTGTCTAAATGTCGCTAGATGTGGCGGTGCGCACGCTTTGCTTCGAAATTTCAAAAAAAAAGGGGCACGCCACTTGGGGGCGCGAAAGTGGGCATTTTTTCAAATTTTGAAAAAGACGTGCCGCTGCCGTTTTTTCTGAGACGTGCACTAACGTTCCATCAGTTTCAAAAAGATGCGCGCCGTCGTTGTCAGTTTCAGAAAGACGTGCGCCAATCACGTCTCGGTTTTGGGCGACGTGGGGTCAGGGCAGTCGTAGGCCGTTGGATTGGCTTTGATCTGAGCCGTTGCCTTTTGGTCACTGTGAGCATAAATAGCGGGGGGGGGGGGGGGGACCCCGGTTTGTTGTCGCTTTTGTATTTCTCTCGAGCTCGCGTCTGAGTTTCAGTTCGCATCTAGTTCGCGTCCAAGTTTTTTCAATTTGCGCTTAAGGTCTTCCATTCGTCCGAGCTCCTGTGGTCTACAGCTTTCGTCCGGGTGAGTACTTTCCTGGGTCTCGTCACTCCCAATGTCTAGCTCGGATGGCTCTGATAGTCATTTCAGTGGGTCTGATGCAGGTTCTACAAACCAAGTTGCATCCCCCAATAGCCTTAGCGAGCCAGAGGTAGAGCTCGAGGAAGAGTTCGAGCCTATAGGCCGTGGCGCTTCGGGTAGTTTGGCGTCCACCTCTCGCCGGGGTCGGATGTTAGACAAAGTTCGGCCCTTCGACCATGACGTCCGAGGGGCTCCAATCCCTCATTACTTACTATAACTTGTCCGAGGAGTATGCTTATTTCATACCTTCGGGTAGCTTTCCTTGGGAACACGGTCCTGATGAGATCGTAATATTCCGGGAGCAGCTCGCTGCGGGGTTGCGATTGCCTTTCCACCCCCTCTTCGTCGAAGTCTTGAACCACTTCGGCGTGATAGTCGGCCAGCTTTACCCGAACTCCATTCGGAACTTGGTGGGGACAATCTCCCTTTTCTGTGACGAGAGCTTTCCGTTGGACTTGGAGATTTTTTCTTCAATCTTGATGCTCAAGAAGCAAGCGGGTCCTCTCCCCGGGCGCAGGCAAGCTTACTACCTGTCTCCTCGCCCGGGTTTTAAGCTTTTACACGAGCTCCCCAACAAGGTCCCAGCATGGAAGTGGGACTATTTCGGGGTGCAAAGTGTGCTGGGGTGGCCTTTTCAGACCGGGTGGGGAATGGCCGCTCCCGACTCCGAGTTACACTTGACAAGGAGACGACAAAGGGCCTCCGGCAATGGGCGCGGCTTGGGCTGAAGTGTGAACAGTATCTGACGGAGGCCAAGCTCATTGCGGCCGGCCTGAGCTCGGGTAGGTCATTCACTTAGAGACTCTTATCTTGCTGTCTTTCTTGCTTTTTACTGATGGCGAACTTCTTTTCGCAGGTATGATGGATTCGTGAGGGACCCGAGGTGGGCACTTGTTTCAAGGTATGAAGAGGAGAAAGCGGGTTGCCAAGCGAACTCGCGCCGAGGTGCCTCAGGATGCGGAGCCTGAGGTGCCGGGCAACCAGCCAGAAGATCCGCCCAGGGAACCCGAGATGGTCCCTCCGATCCAGGAGCCAACGGGGGGCCCTTATGCTGAGACTACATACAGAGGGGCTCCTACATACTCAGGTGCTCCTGCTTACTCCGAGTCTGCTCATACGCGAGCTTATCCCTCGGGCTCGGGGGCCCCGGGGGATTTCAGGAGCGTGTTGACGTCGTCCCATGCTCTTCAAAAGAGTAAAGAGGCCATCTTCCTCGAGGAGGTCGCGGCATGGACTGATCTCCCTTTGCATCAAGTGGCTTGCCGTGCGGTTACCCACGCTATGGTGGTAAGCGTTCTCCTTTTTTAGGTCTTTGGCTTTTGTTTTGTTGGTTCTTTTGATCATTCGGTCTCTTTTGGCAAGTAAATTCTTTCATTCACGCCTTAGCAGCTCAGGTGAAGAGGAGCTCGAGGCAGGCGCGAACTGTCGAAGAGGCTCGTCGTGCGGCCGAGGAAGCCGCTCGTGCTGCTGAAGAGACTGCTCGTGCTGCCGAAGAGACTGCTCATTTTCCCGGATCAGGCAGGCGAGGTCTCAGAGACATGTTGAGGCCATGGGAGTGGTGGTGAAGCACATGGCGGACTTGAGGCTGGATCTGCAGCATTAGGTTGAGTATCTTCAGGAGGACATCGGGGAGAGGACGCAGATCTTTTCCCAAGGTATCAAAGATGCCAAGAAGAAGGCCGCCGAAGAGTACATCGTTTTGTCGGGTTTTGATGATCTAACGGTGGATTCATATAGGCGGGGTTTTAAACTAAGCCGGTGGATGATCCGGAATACGTACCCTGAGCTCGATGTTAGCGCCATATCCACTTCACGCATAACTCAGGAGATGGCTAATGCTGCTGATGCCGAGCTAGATTTCGAGGGCGAGGTGGGGCCTTCGGGTTTTGTCGAAGTGCCTTCTGACGATGATGAAATAGCTCCTGGCTTGTAAACACTTTTTTTTTTTTGTACTGCTCTACCTTTTGGGATGGAAGGATTTGTTTAAGTACTGAGCATATTTGCCGAACTGAGCATTCTCTCCCAAACTGAGCATATTTGCCGAACTGACCATTCGTTCGATTTGTTTTCTGCCTGAGTTAACCGCACTTGCGCGGACTGTTTTCTTTGCTTGCTTGTGCCGAGATTCCTTCGTTAGCTCGGCATCCTAGCCCGTAGGCTTTGGTGGTGATTTTACCCATTTCGCTTGGTGGTCTATAGATAGTATCGCCTTAGGTTGACAATGTTCCATGCTCGGGGTACTTGTTTTCCCTCTAGGGTTTCGAGCTCGTATGCCCCCCCGAGTGCTTTCTTTACTCTGTAGGGTCATTCCCAATTTGGTCCAAGTTTCCCTACGCCGGGTTCGGGCACCATGACCTTACGGAGAACCAGGTCGCCGACGCGGAAGTTCCTCTTCTTTACTCTGGCGTTATAGTACCGAGCTACCTTTTGCTGGTAGGCCGCAGTTCGGATGTGTGCAAGGTCTCTCACCTCGTCCAGTAGGTCGAGGTTGGTGCGTAACTTGCTTTCGTTTGTCTGTTCGTCGTATGCTTCTAGTCGCAACGTAGGTACTTCAATTTCCACCGGGATTATCGCCTCGGTGCCGTAGATGAGGTTAAAGGGGGTCTCTTCTGTGGCGGTTTTTTCCGTGGTTCAGTGAGCCCATAGAACACTTGGTAGCTCGTCTGCCCACAACCCTTTAGCTTGGTCTAGTCGTGCTTTCAGTCCGCGGAGGATGTCTCTGTTCATTACTTCTGTTTGGCCATTTGCCTGCGGGTGTGCGACCGACGTGAAGTTCTGACTAATTCTCATACTTTGGCACCATTCTTGGAACTTGATATCCTCGAACTGTTTGCCGTTGTCGGAGATCAGTACCCGAGGTAGCCCGAAGCGACATACTATGTTCTTCCAAAAGAAGTTCTGTATGTTTCGGGCTGTAACTATTGCCAGAGGTTCAACTTCTATCCACTTTATGAAGTAATCTACTGCCACCACTAGGAATTTTCTCCCACCTGTCGCTGGTGGGAATGGTCCTAGAAGGTCGATGCCCCATTGGGCGAAGGGCCATGGACTAGTGAGGTATTTGAGGTCGGCAGCGGGTTGATGGTGGATATTGGCATGCTTCTGGCACTTGTCGCATCTTCTGACGAGCTCGATGGCCTCTGTCTTCATTGTTGGCCAGTAGTATCCTTGTCGAAGTGCTTTTTGGGCGAGGGCTCTGCCCCCCCAGGTGTCCTCTGCACAAGCCTTCATGGGTGTCGCGGAGTACAAGCTCGGCTTCGGCTGGGCGCAAGCATCGCAGGTAGGGGAGCGTGTAGGATCGTCGGTACAACCGTTTGTCTATCATGACGTATTTGGCTGCCTGGCGCTGCACCCTCTTGGCTGCGTTGTGGTCCGCGGGGAGGGTTCCGTCTAGCAGGAAGCCTGCGAGTGGATTGATCCAGCTCGGCTCTACTTCAGTGATGGGAGCGACCTCTTCTGCCCCACCGAGAATGCTGGGCCGAGGTAAGTCCTCTACGTACATGGTTCTCATGGCGTTGTGGCTCGTGCTGGCTAGTCGGGACAGGGCATCGGCCTCAGTGTTCTCTGACCTAGGGATTTGCTTGATGAAGTGTGACTAGAAGTTGAGCAGAGCCTCCTTTACCTTTGCCAAGTATGCAATCATTGTGAGCTCGCGCGCTTCGTATTCGCTTGTAACTTGGTTGACCACGAGCTGGGAATCACTGCAGATAACTACATGCTTTGCTCCAACCTTGTGCGCTAGGTTCAGCCCGGCTATCAGTGCCTCGTACTTAGCCTCGTTGTTGGATGCTGCGAACTCAAAGCGTAGTGCGTATTCCAACTTTGTTCCACTCGGGCCGCGTAGCACTATTCCAGCCCCGCTGCCTTGCTGGTTCAAGGAGCCATCTACGTGAAGGATCCAGGGCTCCTCATCCCAGTTCGCGCTTGGTCTAACCAGGAGAGATGCTACACTGGCTGCTACTTCACGGGGTTCGGACTCGATTGGCTTGGGAGCTCCGAGCTCGCCCAAGCTGGGGATCTCGGGCTCGACCGGCTCAGGGGCTTCGAGGCTAAACGTGCATTCTACGATAAAATCTGCCAAGGCTTGGACCTTAATGGCAGTTCTTGGCTTGTACTGGAGATCGTACTTGCTGAGTTCGATGGCCCATTTCGTCAGTCGATCGGAAACCTCGGGTTTGAGTAAAACTTGTCTCAGAGGTTTGTCGGTGCAAAACAGTGTGAGCCTGGAATTACGGGCGGAGTTTCCGAGCTGCTATCACCAGTGCATATGCTAGCTTTTCTATCTGCGGGTACCTTGTCTCTGCTCCCTGCAAAATTTTACTAACATAATATATGGGTCGCTGGACCCGGTCTGTTTCCTTTATTAGTACCGAACTGACCACCTCGTCGCTTGCCGAGAGGTACAGTTCTAAGACCTCGCCCTCCTCGGGCCGAGCTAAGGTTGGCACACTAGCGAGGTAACCTTTTAGCTCGTCAAACGCGAGCTGGCAGTCTTGGGTCCACTCGAACCCTTTGCCTTTGATTGCTTTGAAGAAAGGTAGGCAACGGTCTGCTGACTTGGACATGAAGCGGCTTAGAGCGGTTATGCAGCCATTTAGCCTCTGAACTTCTTTTACTTTCTGAGGTGGTCTCATATCTAGGATGGCTTTTATCTTGTCCAGGTTGGCCTCAATACCGCGTCAATTGACAATGTAGCCTAGGAATTTGCCCGAGGTGACGCCAAAGACACATTTGTTGGGGTTCAATTTCATGCTAAACTGACGTAGGATTTGGAAGACAGAATCTAAGTCTTGTATTAATTCTTGTGAAAACTGTGTCTTGATGATCATGTCGTCTACATAGCACTCTATCTTCGTGCCAATCAGGGGTCGAAACAGCCTATTTACAAGTCTTTGGAAGGTCACCCCTGCATTTTTTAATCCGAAGGGCATGACCTTGTAACAGTACAAACCGAACTCAGTTATGAAGCTGGTTTTTTCCTCATTGGACCAGTCCATCCGGATTTGGTTGTAGCCTGAGTAAGCGTCCAGGAAGCTTAACAACTCATGTCCCAAGGTCGCGTCCACTAGGCGGTCAATTCTAGGAAGGGGGAAGCATTCTTTCGGGCAAGCTCGGTTCAGGTCAGTGTAGTCGACGCACATGCGCCACTTGCCGTTCGCCTTTTTTACCTGCACAGGGTTGGCCACCCAGCTCGGGTAATGGACCTCCCTTATGAAGTCTGCTGCGAGGAGCTTCTCGACCTCCTTGTTGACCGCCCTCCAGCGTTCTAGGGCTAAGTTGCATTTCTTCTGTCTAACGGGTCTGACTATAGGGTCAGTGTTAAGTTTGTGAGTTATAAGGCCAGGGCCAATACTGGGAATATCGGCCGCGGACCATGCAAAAATATCTAAATTTTGAAGTAAAAAACTCACTAGTTCGGTCCGTAAGGGTTCTTCGACGGAAGCACCGATCTGGAGTGTGCGAGTTGGGTCCGTAGGCGAAGTCGGGATTGCGACTGTTTCCTCTGTGGGCGAAGCTCGTTCCTCGCCTTGCTCCGCAGGCCGCTCCAGATCGAGGTCGCCGGCTGCGTTGGTTTTTCCCTTCAGGGCGGCAACATAACACTTGCGGGACTTGAGCTGGTCGCCCCGCGCTACCCCCACACCGAAGTCCGTAGGGAACTTCATGGCCAAATAGTAGCTGGAGACCACCGCCCGTAGGATGTGCGTGATCGGCCGCCCTATTATGGCATTGTATGGGGAGGGGGTCGCGACCACCAGGAAGTCATGGTTGAGTCTGACCGCACAAGGCCATGTGCCGACTTCCACAGGTACTGTTATTTTTCCGAGGGGCCTGACTTCCTCTCTGCTGAAACCCACTAGAGGAGTGTTCGCGGGCTTCTGTTCGCTCCTCCGTAGCTGTAGCTGGTCAAACGTTGATTTAAAGAGGATGTCCGCCGAGCTGCCCGAATCTACGAGTACGCGTCTGACCTCGAAGTCGCTGATCCTTAGTTTAATGACAAGCGCGTCATCGTGGGGGTAGCGGACTCATCGCGCGTCGTCCTCTGTGAAGAAGATTGGTTCTTCGGTCTTTGGTCTCTTGGGAGGGTTCCGCTCCTCCTGGGCCGCTTCGCGAACTGAAGTCCGGGCTGCTGCCAAGGTACACCCTGCTACCACCGAACCTCCCACAATTACATGGATGGTTCCCCGAACTGGCCTCTCCACAGGAGGCTGTCGCTGCAATGGTTCGGCAGGCCTGCTGCTAGATTCGGGGGCATCCTTTTCGTGCTCCCCTGGCCGATCTGCCTTATTGTTATTATTGTTGTGCTGTACAAAGTTTCTCAAGTATCCATGACGGATGAGCCCCTCTATCTCGTCCCGGAGATTATTGCACTACTCGGTACTGTGACCATGGTCCCTATGGAAACTACAATACAAATTCTTATTTCTTTCGTTTGGATTTCCCTTTAGGCGAGGTGGCCACTTCACGTATGGGGCATCCTTGATCGTCATTAAGATCTCGGTCCACCTTGTGGTCAGTGGCGTGTAATCCGTCTGAACTGCTAGGAGAGCTCGGAATGGCTGGTTCGACTTCGGCTCTCGGGACGGGTTTTTCCGGTCGACTGGGTTGGAGGGCTCGCCTTCCCTCTTTCTCTTCTCGTTTCTGCCCTCGGTCTGTTGGTTGATTTCTTCCTCTGTCCTCATGAACTTGTCTACGAGCTTGAGGAATTCGGCCACGGTTGCGGGCTGGTTAGCTACCATGTGCCACTTGAATTCTTTGTGCGTTACCCCTCTTTTTGCCGCCGCGAGCTGCACCGCGGGGTCTAACCGCGGTACCTGCAAGCATGCTTCATTGAATCGCTTGATGTAGCCCCGTATGGATTCTCCTTCCCTTTAGACTACTCTGAAGATGCTTTCCTCTGCTCTGGGGCACCGTTTGCTGGTGACAAAATGTGCGGTGAAGACCTACACGAACTGAGCCCAACACTTTATCGACTCGGGGGCCAGGTTCCTATACCAAGTGCAGGCTACCCCCCTGAGGGTTGTGGTGAAGGCCACGCACATGCATGATTCGCTGGCTTTGGCGAGGTGCATTTGGGACTGGAAGGCATCAACGTGGTCGTTGGGGTCGAAGGACCCGTCATACTTGTCCAGAGGTGGGAGCTTGAAATCTCTAGGCAAGGGGACCGCCAAGAGTTTTGATGCGAGGGGGGAAGGAACTAAGAGAATCGGGGCAACTCCTATCTCATCCGAGCTCGTCTCTTCTTTGCCTCTGAGCTCTGACAGGACACGGGTGGCGGTTCGGCGACTTCGCCGGTGCCTTCGCTGTTGAGTGGGCCTTGTACTGGCGCTGCTGGCCTCCGTGTTGCCGAGCTCGATGGGCCCGGAATGCTGGTAGTCTGCTGCTGCCAGTGCGCCGAATCGGTTTTTTGTGAGGGGGAACTCAGGCTTGGAGCGCCGAGGTGTCGACCTCGCGGGTGAGGTTCCTGACCCGCCTGCGAGCTGCGAGGCGGGGATGACTTTTTTCTCTCTTCGGCCTGGGGACGAGGCCTGGCTGTTAGGGGGGTTCTAGGGCCTGGAGGCCTTTCCTTGGTGGGGGCGCCCATCCTGTGGGGAGGCCTTGACCGGCCTCGGAGCAGGGTGACGAGGTGGAAGTAGTGATTGGTTCAGTGGTAGTTGGGGGAACTGCTGTTGATAGTGATACTGGGAGATGTTGTGCAGCACTTGGTGCTGGTGAAGCTGGTGTTGCTGGAACTGTTGCATTTGGACTTGCATTGCCCGGATGCACTGCATCAGGTCATCCAACCGGTTTTGGCTGGCTGCCAGGGGGACGGCAGTCGGTTCAGTAAAGGTTGTCTCAATAGGGGGAGGAAAGGGGATGCTTGTGGCAGGAAGGTTTACGGGCACCACTGCTTGTGGCGCATTCAAACTAGGGATTCCATCCACCGAAAGGGGGATGGTGAACTGTCCAACGCACACCACGGGAACTTGAAGCTGTTCCCCGGTGGTGTTTGTCTCTGTGCCGCGTCCGGCGTTGCTGGAAGAGGCCATGAGTGTTGGGTTTTTGGAAGAAGAAAAAGGGGGTATGAGAGTTTGGAGGGAGGCTTTTTGAAGCGATTCCCACAGATGGCGCCAATTGATGATGCGCAATTTGGCCGGTCTTAGCTGTCAACGACCTTGCCTCTGAATCGAGTAGCGGGGGACCTGAAACAGGAGAGATGAAGAAGCTCCGGGGAGAACCCGGTGTAGAGGCTCCGAAGCTTAAGTTAGAATCCTTCAAAGGCAAGATAAACCAGATAGCGCAAAGTAGTATACGTTTGGTTTGAAGGAAAAAGTAGGGAAAGGAAAAGAAAGGCTAAGAAACCTTTACAAACCTTGTATAGGTTTTGATACCTTTCCCTTCCTTTTCCTAGCTTTTCCTTCAAACCAAACATAGTAGTATACGTTTATATACAAAATTAATTTGATTTTTGGTGATGCACAATCCGGACGCTCCCTCATGTCTTGTGATCTGGCTCGAACAAGGGTCCAACCTAGTAGTGATGAGCTGTATGGCCGAGTTGGTATCTGTGTGACCGAGCTGTTGCGAGCTGTAAAGAGAAAGGAGGTGAGGGTGCCCAGGTTGTTTTTACCCGGGGAGGGCACTCCGATGCTTAAGTCAGTGAGTGTGTAGGAGTAATCTTTGAGAACATAAGGGAGCTTTGAGGGTATCAGTGTGCATACCTTTCTGGGTGGATCTGGACGTCTTATATAGGCCCTTGGACTCTAGGGGCTCAGGGTAACAGTCTTGAGTTCTTTGTGGAGTTGTTTCCTTATTTTCAGGCACATTAAGGTGTCAGTTGAGAGATTTTCGCAGGAGTTACGATTCGTTCGCTTAGAATCTAGTGCGCGCCATGGTGAGTTATTTTAATGGTTGTGCTATCGGTGCCTTTGGTAGCGAGCTGCTGGGGACGGTTAGCGATCTCTTCCTCGCAGGTCGCCTTAGGTCCTCTCATCTTGGCCGGCTCCTAGGACAGCTCGCCGTAATCCTATGGGGCTGCCAACTCGGCCTTGCAGGGGTGGTTAGCAAGCTCTCCTTAGCAGGTCGCCTCAAGTCCCTACAGCTTGTCCGACTCTTAGGACAGCTCACCGTAATCTTACTGAGCTAGTTCGGTCTTGCAGAGGTAGAGGTCAGCATGGGTGAGATGCTCCGAGCTAATTTTACTGAGCTAGCTCGTTGATTGGGCATTGAGGTGTAATTTGGATGCCATGTGTCTCCGAAGGTGGGCTGCCATGTCTCCAGTAGGTTTCTGGAGGTAGGTCTCCAGGTCTCCAGTAGGTCTCTAAAGGTAGGTCTTCAGGTCTCCATCATTTTGGTTAAGGCAAGTCATCGCCTACGTGGTGTCGGGTGTCATTCAGCTGTTTTTTGAGATGCCACATGTCATGATGTCAGTGGAGGGCCAAATCTACCCTCATCAATTGCCCCCCACTCCCGAGCTGAGGTCAACAGCAAAGGGAGTAGCTTGTTGTAGGTCCTTTGGCCCAGAGTGACTAGTTTGTTGAGCTCACAAGTATTGGCCCAAGTCATCTGGTTAGTGGTTGCAAGTTGCAGGTCGACGGAAGGACCTTTGATAGAGAAGGGTGAAGGACCTTCTGTAGAGCAGCTTGCCCACTATTACGTAGTGAGATAAATTTCATTCTATCCGCCGAGTTGCATTTCTTTCTTTCGGCATTGTGTCGTGTTTTAGATAGTTGAAGATTGGGTCTATCCAGCTCGATTTTGTAGTACATGAAATATCTTCTGTAGAGCTACTTGCCTACTATCGCGTAGCGAGCTACTTGTCGTTCTATGAGCCGAGCTGCATTTTGTTCTTTTGGCATTGTGCCGTGTTTTAGGTAGTTGAAGATTGGGTCTATCCAGCTCGATTCTGTAGTACATGAAATATCTTCCGTAGAGCTACTCACCTATTATCATGTAGCAAGCTGCTTGTCGTTCTATGAGCCGAGCTGCATTTCGTTCATTTTGTTGAGTCAATCGTGCTCGCAAGTCTGGAAAGGGCATCAGCCTTTGTATTTTCTGATCTCGGAATTTGTGGGAGATACCAAGAGTAAAAAATGGAGAGGTGTTCTCTTACCTTGGCTAAGTAGGCTGCCATGGAGGGTTCTCGCGCTTCGTATTCCCCATTCACTTGATTTACGACGAGCTGTGAGTCACTACAAACTACTAGGTATTTAGCTCCCACTTCTTTTGCTAGTGCTAAGCCAACCAACAATGCCTCAAATTCAACCTTGTTATTTAAAGCTCGGAATTGAAACTAGAGCGCGTATTCTAGTTTCACATCGTTGGGTCTGTAGAGCATCAACCCAGCTCTGCCCCTGCTCTGGTTGGACGAGCCGTCCACATTAAGTATCCAGGGCTCCTCGTCCTAGCCTGCTATCTTGCGAGCTGGGGGTGGTGCCACACTGGATGAAGCTTTTGCTTCCAGCTCAATCGCTTCAGGGTGTGGCGAGCTGAAGGTACACTCAACAATGAAATCTACTAGGACCTGCACTTTTATTGTTGGTCGCAACTCATACCATATGTCGTACTCACTGAACTCTATTGACCATTTTATCAGCTTGCTCGAGACCTCAGGTTTCTGAAGGACTTGCTTCAGGGGTCGATCGGTCAAAAGTATAATGGTGTAGGCTTGGAAATATGGTCTTAGCTTCCGAGCGGCTAGCACTAGTGCAAAGGCGAGCTTCTCTATGTCGGGATATCTCGTTTCTGCTGTGTGCAGGACCTTGCTGACGTAGTAGACAGGTCACTATGTCTTATCTACTTCTCTTACTTGGACCAAACTAACCACCTCGTCACTTGCGGAGAGGTAGAGTTTAAGCTCGTCCTCGGTCTCAAGTTTGGTTAACAATAGAGGCGAACTAAGTTCTCTCCTCAGCTCATCAAAGGCGAGCTGTTGTACATAGGTGGAGTGGTTTGTCGTTGAGTTGAGTTCCGAGGTGGCGACCTGCTTTTTCTTCGTGGCGAGCTGTTGCGCCTGCTCCGAGGCGACCTGTTTTTTCTTTGTGGTGAGCTGTTGCACCTACTCTAAGGCAACCTGCTTTTTCTTTGTGGCGAGCTGTTGCGCCTGCTCTGAGGCGACCTACTTTTTCTTAGTGGTGAGTTGTTGCGCCTGCTCCGAGGTGGCCTGCCTTTTCTTCGAGATTTACTTCTCTTCTTTTTCTCGCTACTGGTTGTCCCTTCCTTGTTGTTTGCTTTACCTCCTAACGCTTCCCTAGTTGGAGTGGATTGGCTTTTTTTTTTTAGCACAGTGAATACGCCTTCCACACTTTTTCTTGGTCCTCGTAAATGAGCTGGCGAACTCAGTACTGAGTGGAGCCGTAGCTTGGCTCTCCACTGTTAGTTGGTTGTTATCGAGTGTCGCGTTGTTGATGGGAGGCTGGTTGTTTAGGTCGTTCTGCTAATGTTAATCGTTCTACTAGTAGTTGTTCTCCCATGCCTACATCTAATTATCACAAGGGGGTTATCAAGGTTCATCATAGATGTTCTTGCCCCCCAGTGATTGATTCTTCATTCTTGATGTTAGTGTTGCTAAAAAATGTCATTGAGTTAATAGAAACGAAAATTAAAAAGTGAAAACTCAGCTTTCTAGAAGGTGAGAACTTAGCTTTTTGTAGCGGTTTCCCACACACGGTGCCAATTGGTGCTGCACAATCTAGATGCTCCCTTGTGTCTTGTGATTTGGCTCGAACAGGGGTCCAACTGGGCAGTGACGAGCTGGTATTTGTGTGACTGAGCTGTTGTGAGCTGTAAAGAGAAAGGAGGTGAGGGTGCTCGGGTAGTTTTTACCCGGGGGGGGGGGGGGGGGGGCACTCCGATGCTTAAGTCAGTGAGTGGGTAGGAGTAATCTTTGAGAACATAAGAGAGCTTTGAAAGTATCAGTGTGCATACCTTTTTGGGTGGATCTGAACGTCTTATATAGGCCCCTGAACTCTGGGGGCTTAGGGTAACAGTCTTGAGATCTTTGTGAAGTTGTTTCCTTTTTTTTTCAGGCACATTAAAGTGTCAGTTGATAGATTTTCGCAGGAGTTATGATTCGTTCGTGTAGAATCTGGTGCGCGACACGGTGAGCCATTCTAATGGTCGCGTTATCGGCACCTTTGGTAGCGAGCTGCTAGGGACGGTTAGCGAGCTCTTCCTCGCAGGTCGCTTTAGATCCTCTCAGTTCGGCTGGCTCCTAGGACAGCTCACCGTAATCCTATGGGGCTGCCATCTCGGCTTTGCCAAGCTGTACTGGAAACTGCAGGGGTGGTTAGCGAGCTCTTCTTAGTAGGTCGCCTTAAGTCCCTACAGCTTGACTGACTTTTAGGACAACTTGTCGTAATCCTATGGGGTCACCTAATTCGGTCTTGCCGAGGTAGAGATCGGCCTGGGTGAGATAATCCGAGCTAATTTTACTGAGCTAACTCGCTGACTAGGTGTTGAGGTGTAATTTAGATGCCATGTATCTCCGAAAGTGGGTCGCCAGGTTTCTAACAGGTTTCTGAAGGTAGATCTTCAGGTCTCCATCATTAGTTAAGGCAGGTTATCACCTACGTAGTGTTGGGTGTCATCCAACTATTTTTGAGATGCCCTCATCAATTATAAATTAATTTCTATATATATATATATATATATATCAGGTAGGATTTAGGAATTTAGCAGTCGGGACAACTACAAGCTAAGCCATCTTTTGAAGTGATTTGCCTTTTTTTTTTTTCTTTACCTATATTGTTTAACGTTATGAAAATGGATTGTTGTTGGAATATACCCTTGATTGTAAATATAACAATGTATGCTTTTGGTTTTTAATGAAATTAATTTTTCATGTACATTTATCCATGTATTCTACCAAGAAAGGGGGTGGTATAAAGATTAAAAACTATGCCAACATTTGATGAGAACCGTCTCATTATATATACGGACGTTTGCTTGCACCTAACCAATCACAAGTGAATAAGTGATATACAACACCCTACTAACGTGGCCTGACATAACACATCTCATTATATAATTGGAACCCACTATAAAAGTGTTGGAATGTCTTTTCTTGGCAAATGATTCGGAAAATGCTAAATATGCGATAAGATAATTAGTGTGAAAGACACTGTAGACTTGAATGGTATGGCCACTCTACACCTCGACGACAAGCTGAAATCTCCTTTTTGAGCCCATTAATTTTGTAATACATCAACTCTATACTGCTGGATTTTTTTTTTTTTTTTTTATGGATGAATAAACTAAATTAAAAATCACTGAAGCATACATGAATAAACTAATCCGAAGGCCTATCCAACCACCTAACCTAATTTATAAAAAATAAAAAACCACCCAACCTCCTAATCAAAATTCTTAGAGCAGCCAGGAAACTGTCATAGGTCTACAAATTCATTTAATATATATCGTCAATAATTAATATCATAACAATGCCAGGGATGATAAGAAGAAACACTGAAGAAAATTAATTGAGGTTTTTTTAACTAGCAGTAATACGATTGCCTAACAAACCAATACAAGTAACTCTGCGGAAAGGCCATTTTTGAGTTTTGACCTTAAATAAAATAACAAGAAAGGTTTTTTCAAATAAAATAATTCTAAAAAATTACAGATGGGTCCCACTCAAAAAAATCCTTTCCTTTGGATGTATTATTGGGCCCACTTTGTCTGAAGTACGTTTCATTGACAATTGATACCTAGGAATAATACCTATGACAAGGACACACGGCACCTAAACAAAGTTTCCCTAGTGGATCTCGTCGCCCTGCTCCCTCTTTCTTTTCTCTCTCTCCTGTCCTTCTATCAATTCCCCTGTTCAATGCAATAAAACCACCAGACCACCACCGTTGAACACCAAAGGCTTCTTTCCGGGGGCAGAGCTAGGATTTTGTATTAAGAGGGGCCAAAAGGTAGAAAGCATAGAATAGAAGAGGGATTTAAATGAGTCTTATGGAGATTTTTAAGACATAGAAGAGCCATGGCTCCCCTCTGCCACCCCAGGCTCCACCCTGCTTCCTTGTACGTATCCCAAGAAATTAATCTAGTTCTTCATTGAAATACCTTAACATGTTCTCATAATAATCACCTTCAATTTCATATTCTTTGATATAAACTTGGTTGATTCAGTCATTGTTGCAACTTGGCTCTATACGGCCTACAAACATTCCTTTCTCTCATTTGATAATGCATCTGTTGCATGCAGCTCAATTTAGTTGGCTTGACTTGAAGTTCAGTTTACAATGAGCCAAAGTATGTTTTTCATGAGCTAGTCTCTCTCTCTCTCTTACACACACATGCTTATGCTTACGCTTAGCCTTGGCGCAAAGAAGTCTAAAGTAACAACTCTTTGTTTTTGAATCCTAGAAATTGAAATCTAGTGTTGACCACATATGGCCAATTAAGATTCCCCTTGGAGAAGTGAACCAAAAGCTTATAAGGGGGGGCCTTGCCGGGTCCGAGATGACTCGCCACATTCTATGGGGTTGGGATGTAGTAGGCCGACAATCAAGTTGTTGTCTAACATATCTTGTCCCAACGATTTGTACCACCGTCGTATATTAAATGGGTCAGTAGTTCTTTAAACACCATCGGCTGATGAATAGTTGGACTGGGTCTCTACGATGGCGGTCTTTGTCTTCTAGGCTTACGTCCATGACCTAAGGAATGCAATTATATATGGCGACGGCTGAATCGTCGGCTCATGCCTATGTTGACAGTTTAAAAGGCTAAGCCAACAGTTCGGTTAGTGCCAGGTTAGCTCATTTTTCTTGTAGTGATTGAGCATACAAAGGTGAGCTAAGAACCAGCTTTGGTTCTTTTAGATTGAGATGGCAACAATATCCCCTTTCTCTTTGGTTCTTTTAGATTGAGATGCCAACAATCTCCCCTTTTGCTTTGGTTCTTTTAGATTAAGATGCCAACAATTTCCCCTTTTGCTTTGGTTCTTTTAGATTGAAATGCCAACAATCTCTCCTTTTGCTTTGATTATTTTAGATTGAGATTAGGGTTGTCCACGGTTCGGTTAATCGGATTGTGGACAATTTTTGTAAATCGAACTGGTTTTACCGGTTTTTCAATTTCTCCAAATCCAAACCAAACCAGTACCACCGGTTAACTAGTCCGTCGGTTTCGGTTTTTGATCGATTTTCAGTTTTTTATATTTATAATATATATTATATAAATATATGTATAATATTATATTACAAATAATAAATGATATATAAGATATTATAAATATTATAAAAATATATAATATATAATATATTTATAAATAGATTATTATAAATATAATATAAATATACCATTGGTTGTTTTCTAAGTTAACCGAAAACCGAACCGATTCTTCGATTTTTCAAAAATTCTAAACCGAAACCAAAACCGATCGATTCAGTTAACCGCATTTTCTAGTTCAGTTTTCTCGATTCAATTTGATTTTTCGGTTTTTCATGGACACCCATAATTGAGATGCCAACAATCTCCCCTTTTTACTTTTGGCATTGGCTATCCTTTCGCCTTGGTTCTTGTAGATTGAAATGCAAACAATCATATCTCCCCTTTTGCTTTGGCGCAGACTACCCTTTTGCTTTGGTTCTTTAAGATTGAAATGTCAACAATCTTCCCTTTAGATGAGGATAGAGAGAAGGGCGGGCTTTTAAACCAGGGGCAATTTGGTCTAACAAAGACTTTTTTCTTCCCACTATGGCGCTATCTGCTTTTACAATGCAAACTGAGCCTAAATTCACAAAAGCGTCATGGCTCTTGGCTTTTCCTTCCCTTACACCGGGCGACAAATAAAAAATAAATGAGCCTCATTCGCTTTCAAACCTACTACGACTTTGATATATAGAGGGGAAAGAACCTAAAACTCTTCAATGAAGAGAGGAGAAAGAGGAGAGATAGCTTGTGTCAGCTTGTACCCCTTGAAGAGAGAGAGATGGCCAAGATTCCTTTGAACCTTCTGCTGGAGAAGCTCATACCATTGCTCCAGTGAGAGGTGGAACTCTTGTCAGGAGTGTGTGAAGAAATAGATTTTATCAGGGACGGACTACAAAGCATGAACGCCTTCCTACAGGTGGTGGATGCAATGGATAAGAGCAACGTGGAGATAAAAGCTTGGGTGAATCAAGTAAGAGATGTGGCTTACCAAACCGAAGACGTGGGATTTTCAGTTGCCTGAGCATGATAGACATGGGATTTTCGGTTGCCTGAGCAGATTTGGTGGATCAATGAAAAAATTGAGAGTCAAGCATCAATTAGCCATGGAGATACAAGGCATAAAAACCAGGGTTCGTGAAATTTTTGAGAGAAGCCAAAGGTATCGCCTTAATACGCTAGAAGTAGGTTCAAGTTCCATTGCCACTAATCATAATACGTGGCATAATCCTCGAGAGGATTCTCTTCTGCTGGAGGAGGCTGAGCTCGTGGGCACGAATAAACCCAAAAGGAAACTGATTGGATGGTTGGTGGAGGAAAATCCTAAAAAGTTTGCAGTAGTTTCGGTCATCGGCATGGGTGGTTTAGGCAAGACCACCATTGTCAAGAAAGTCTACAATGATGAGAGCGTGCAGGGATACTTCAGACACCGAGCCTGGCTCAATATCTCCCAGTCTTTCAAGGTTGGTGATCTCTTAAGGAGCATGATAGAGAAACTCTTCAAGGCAAGTGAGCAATCGATTCCTCAAGAGATGGAGAAGATGAATGACACTGATCTCAAGAAAATACTGAAGGAATTCTTGCTAGAAAAAACATATTTGATCGTCTTAGATGATATGTGGAATATCGATGCGTGGGAGGCTCTTAAATTGGCGCTTCCTAGAAGGAATTTGGGCAATCGAATAATCATTACAACACGTTTCATGAACATAGCCTCCTCCTTCAAAGAATTTATCGGCCATGTTCACCACCTTAAGCCTCTTGGATCGGAGGACGCTTGGGCTCTCTTCTGCATAAAAGTGTTTCCCCTAGAAAGTGATTGCCCCCACACTTGGAGGATCTTTCTCAGAAGATCTTGGGAAGATGCGAAGGTCTTCCGCTTGTAATTATAGCCATTGGTAGTCTCCTGTCAAAAAGAGAAGAGAAGGCTGAAAAAGAGTGGGATAGGATATATCGAAGTCTTGCTGCAGAATTAGGAAGCGGTGAAGAACTTGAAAATGTGAAGAAAATACTATTGTTCAGCTACAATGATCTCCCTTGCTACGCAAAACCTTGTTTCTTGTACTTTAGCTTGTTTCCTGAGGACTACCAGGTTAACTGTGTAAGGCTGATACGGCTATGGGTAGCAAAAGGATTCATAAAAGAAAAGGGAGGATTGACTATGGAAGAGACAACACAGAACTATTTCAAGGAGCTGATCAATAGATGCCTAGTTCAGATTGCAGACACACATAGCGATGGAACTATGAAAAAGTGTAAAATCCATGATCTAATGCGTGACATCATCATTCTGAAAGCACGCGAGGCATATTTTGCTGGTTCAGTTAGCAAAGATACAATGAGGATGACAGGGGCGAGAGTGTTTTTGAAAACACGAACAACTTCTCCTCCAACCTTCCTTCTCTGGTAATTTTTAGGATAGACGAATTATCCCTTTCGTGTAAATGCTTTTCTGGCTTCCAGATTTTGAAGGTACTATAGCTGAATCATGTTCCATTGGAGATTTTCCCGGATGAAATTGTAAATCTGTTGCATTTGAAGTACCTAAGTCTGAGGGGAACAAATATCAAAATGATCCCAGAGTCCATAGGGAGGCTTAGAAATCTAGAAACACTCGATCTTAAGAAGACCTATGTGACTAAACTACCCAAGTATATCCTCAAGCTTCAACAACTCCGTCATATTCTTATTTATCGATATCAGGTAGAATCCTATTTACCTTTTGATTCTGCCCAACTAGTCACAGTCCCAACAGGTATTGGAGGTTTAGTAGCCCTACAAAAGCTTGCGTATTTAGATGCAAGCCATGGGAAAGGCATAATTAGAGAGTTGGGAAGGTTGACCCAACTAAGGAGGTTGGGAATTAGAAGGCTTAGAAAAGAATATGGACTTGGACTATGTGACTCAATTGCAAAGATGGATCACCTACTTTCATTTGATGTGTCTTTACGAGATGAGGATGAGATCCTTGATTTACAGTTACTACCATCTCCTTCCAAACTCTTAGAACGTCTATATTTAAAAGGGCGTTTAGAGAAGTTACTGACATGGATACCTTTGCTTGATAACCTGGTGAAAATATGTCTGAGATGGTCAAGATTAAAGAATGATCTCACTGATGCCCTTCAAGCTTTGCCCAACTTGGTGATCTTCGTCTTCTTAAAGCTTATGAGGGAGAAGGATTATGGTTTTCATTAGGAGGTTTTCAGAGGCTTAAGATTCTAGAATTGGAAAAATTACAAAAGTGCATTTCAATGCCAAAAGTGCTTTTATATAACTTTTGATATTTCATTTGGTTTGGATTGGATCCAATCTAATCCAATTCATTTACATTTTAATGGATTGGATTGGATTTGGTTTGTATTGGATTCGGACTAGATTGGATTGGATCTAGTCCATTTCTAATTGGACTGACATTGGATTGGATTCGGTTGGATTAAATCCAGTCCAATTGACACCTCTAATGCACCGAGTGTGGGTTGTAGACCAACAGGGTTTGCTTTCAGGAGTTATATATCATTGATAGACAGTGATAAGGGAGTCACTATTGTCCGAATTTGGAGCAACATTAGTGTCTGTACATGCCAACTAAAGGTGATTTTGGTGTCTTTGGGTGCCTGTTCTGATGTTTCAGACCTCTACAGTGCAGGCTAACATGTTAACATGTACATACCAACTCTTGAGTAGGTTATGAGTTGTCTGGAATTTCATGTTCCTCGGGCAAGTCTGGAAGTAAGGAATGCGGCGCAATGAAATTTTTCAGAGTTATATTATGGGACGATGTTCAGTTGTAGTATTTTGAAGTTAAAAACAAACTCTTCATCTTCCACCTACTGCACATTCTGACATGTATGGGTTTCAGTTTAAACCTCCAACTGCTCCAAATAGAAAGCTGGTCTAATTGTCTAGCATAAGCTAGACCCAAATTCTAATTGGACAGTCTTGATTCCCACATGCATGGGATTTAAGCTTGATTTCTTATCTGGGTTCTCTTAATTTCAACTTCTGGACCACCCTTTGCTTGTCTGTAGTCTCAAGACAAACTACAACTGCAGCAGCAAGAACACAGAAATAAAGAAAGAACTATAGAAAGGGAATTTGGACTTTGACATTTTCACGATTATAATCGGAGAACCTAATTCCATTTATTTTAGGAAAGGAGGAAAATAAAAGAAAAAAGTTGGCTGAGTGATTCCAATAAGGACGAAGACCGGCAAGCAGTGGAGAAAAGAATTCACCAACCTCTGTCGAACTTCTGCCAGACTTCTACCGTTCGGTATTTGTAGTGACTGCCGTTAGTAGCAATGGCGATGGCAGTGTCGAGCCGTCGATGAATGGTGCTCCTCTCTTCTCTTTTGATAGATGGAGCGAGTGTCTGAGTGGGATTGAGTTAAGTTAAAAACAGGGATAAAAATGTAATTTCATATAGGGGTATAACGGGCATTTTACTTTTTTCGTCCATGTTTAACGGTTAAGGGGTACACTTAGTCAATTGTCAGAAACAATAAGGGTACACGGTCAATTTTGAAACAGTAGTTTAAGAAATTAGTTAATTAGTTAATGAAACACCCTTAATAATAAGGGTAGTTTAAGAAATTAGTTAATTAGTTAAACCATAAGGGTAGTTTAAGAAATTTACCCTTAATAATAAGGTCATTTACTGAAACACCCTCTATGGTTTCATGGGTTTACTAAAATCCACCCTATAATTTGTGTTTTACTAAATACCCACCATAGTTTGCAATCTGTTTATTTAATCGATCTTCCATTAGATGATAGTGGAAAATGACAGCTTTAACTCTAATGTCCATTTGAATAAATTCAATAAAAAAGAGCATGGAAATGAAATACCATTTTTGCCCCTAATAAGATACAAGCAACCACTCTTTTAGGCTCTATTTGGTCAAATTTATTTTCTATATGAAGAAGTATTATAGGTACTTTTGGAATAAACAAGCATGGGACCATGCCCCTGAACAATTTTCCACTCAATTTAGGTTATAATGTTACTGTTTTCAATGGCAAAACAAACACTTCTTCATGAAAGGTCGATTAAGGCTATGTTTGATTTGAAGGAAAAGGTGGGGAAAGGAAAGGAAAGATAGGGAAACTGGTACAAGATTTGTAAAGGTTTCCTTACCTTTCCCTACATTTTCCTTTGACCAAACACAACCTAAGTAAATAGGTTGCAAAGTAACGAAGGTGTTTTAGTAAAATGAAAACTATATGGTAGGTTTTAATAAATCCATAAAACTATAGGGAATATTCTATTAAATGACCCCCAATACTATTCGAATCAAATTCGATAAAACTATAGGGAATATTCTATTAAATAACCCCCAATACTATTCGAATCAAATTCGGACTAGGGGTGTAAACGGATCCAAGTCATGACTGCAATCAGCCACAGAACCTACCAACTAAGCCTAGGGATGCAATTTGTATTGGCTCGAGTTAAACATGGATCTGTTGGTCACAAAACGCTACCCACATCCATATAAACATGATACCACAGGTGGCACATTGGGAACATCTCCCATAAATAATATAAGAGATATTCCCAATGTGCCGCTGTAGATGTGTATACACAATATTGTGGTTAGTAGATTCAGCTCAGCTTGAATTAGTATTTTACACTGCTGTAGGCTTGGGCCTTTGGGCCAGGCCTATTCAAATTTTGATAAAAGTCCAATCCGGACCCACCCAAGTTGCATCCTTCTGATTCATCCTTTCTCCTCTATTATATATCTTACCACGGGTTAAAAAAATTGAAAATTTGAAACCTTTGGACAACCATAATAAGTTGGCTAATACTATACAAGACTTGTCGTAATCATCATCTAAGCTTTGTCTCATGGATCCTATTTCATCATTCTTTTTTATTAACATCCATTCTTAAATTATGAATACTTGGATTATTTTTTACTAATTCAACCTATGACTTCAAGCTTTGGGAAAAACATCTAAAGCTTTGGAAATTTTCATTATGTTCTGTTCTGCTTAAATAAAATATCGAAATTTCATGCAATGGTCACAATTCAAGTGCAAGATTCTTGGTCTTTCAGTTTCAGATAAATCTTCTAAATATCCCTTGTAGCAAAAGTATGTCTTGCATTTTGGAAAATATCATAAAATGGTTTTCTAATGAATTGGGATCTGCTTCTCATAAAGTGTTCCTCATACGAGAGATATTCCTGATGTGCAGCTGGTACATGTTGTAAGGGAGATCGGATCTACTCCTCACACAGGGCACCTCACAGGTGCCACACATGCACATCCTACCGTGCATTGGGAATGTTCTCAGTGCACGGTGGATGTGCATGTGAGGAGCAGTGTTCATGTTTTAGATCCTGCAATAGACTTTAGATTTATACGCCTATACCCCACATTGTAATATATAGGAGTGCAAATTGTGTTGACACAAATTAGCATAACAGGATTCAGGCTTTTGGGCCAAGTCCACTCAAAATTTGACAAAAAGTCCAACCCGAACCCACCTAAGTTACACCCCCTATAGTTTTGTGAAGATGATAGTGGCTATCCAGCGCTTGCAACTTTTAGTTAAAAGAAAGCCCATTAAAGGTTCTATTCTTCAGGGACATGTGGAAGCTTTATGGCACTGAAGTTTCATCATGGAGAGAGGAAAACAAGGGGTGCTTTGTGCTTTGCCAATTGCAGAAATTCCTTTGGAATTCACATCGGCACCTCACAGATTGTGCCTCATCCGTGCCCCACAACACATCCCAATCATGTATTGAGAACACCTCTCTATGACAAATACGGAAGATGTTCTTAATGCACGATGAAATGTATATGTGGGGCACGCTCTGTGGGGTGCCAAATCTGAACTCATATGCTTGCTTTGTCTCTATCCAACATGTCAGACATGAGGCAAAAAAATAAAAAAATAAAAAACGGCCAAAACCATTGGATGGTTCAACCACCTGAGTCAGTGGTTTGCTGACCATATCAACAGTTTTTGGCAAAATAACAGTTCTGGGGTAAAACAGAATCGATCACTTGACCGGTTTCCAATTTTGCCGGTCTGACCATCCGGTCCAGTCCGGTTTTAAAACCCATGGTTTGGATGTACAACATTTATAGCCTATGCTGCTTTTGTGTATATTTTTGCCATTTACAAAATTTCAGTTCCATCATTTTTTGTGTACAATCAATCTTCCAAGGGGTTTCACATTACAATGTAAAGATAGAAAAAATTCATTATTTATAATAGAAAAAAAAAAAAAAAAAAGATTTGACCATGATGTTGGAAAAACATGATACCGAAAAAACTAATAATCAAACAATATTGGGCTTTTGCTACCTCATTTAAACAATTTCAACAATAATGGGCAAGGGTTTTGGGCGAGCCCATTGAAAACTTAATTAATTTGGAACACAACCCAAGTTGCAGTCATGCTTTTTCATACAGGTCATCGACGTCATACAGGTATACGTCACTTCTCTAAAGTCTGAATGTACAATTAATTGGATTGTGGTTGATTTTGGGGGCCTTCAACAGTTGAACCTCACGTTTTGAATCCAATTGATGAACAAGTTGATACCCCACTTCTATGTTTTTATGTTGAGACGAAGCTTCCTCCAGTTTGAGGGCACACTCAAAATCACCTCCCCGAAGCTTGTCAAATTGGTTTTGTCAACATTCAACAATAATGATTCACATGCTCCCAGTATTGAATGCTTCAAATATCAAACCTTCAAAATTCAAATATTAACGCCGCTAACAACTGATAACGCCTTTTGAAGTCTAATATGTATATATGTATGCTTTTCTACATGACTGTACAATTTTATGCATCGAAGGGAGATTATAAAGGGTGGAGAGAGAGTAGGGTTCAGGTGAGGTCCATTGACGACCTTACCATGTGAGCTTGCAGCTATGCAGGTTTGATCTTGGGCCTCCATATTCAAAAGGATGCCGAATGACTGTCTCAGTTACTGGGTCATTCACAATAACCATTGAAATTCACCGTGGATGGTGGTTCCATGCTGACCGTTAAGTCTGTATTTGGTATCTGTCAAACCAAACACAGCCTAAAGAATTTCATAATTTCTCAATCACTTTCTGTTTACTCTTAAACCAAACACAGCCTAGGGAAACACAGCCAACATGAGCTGTATCTCGAGAGTTAGAGTGGGTTGATGATACAGTTAATTTTGTGAAAGAGAGGTCCAAATCAATTAAGGAACCTGTCGTATATCCTTCCCAAATCTAGATGTAATTTGGCTAGATACAGCTATCTTCCGATGTTTGATTGGTCAATTTATCTATATTCATTAAATTCTGGTTGAAGATCAATTCAAGCTTCGTTGACAATTGGAATCCAAATTTATGCCCCATCACTAAAATTAAAGGGGAAAGAACTGACCAATCAACAGGATTATTCATGAATTGAAAGAAATGTAGGGCTACAACGGCATGATTATTAGATGGTTATTTGGTGGCAGGTTTCAGTCTAGTAATTCATATCAAGGTAGACAAAATCAAGTTCACTTCAGCTTTAGGATTTGTGCTTTCAAAGCCCAAAAGGTATTAGTGATTTAAGGCTTGAGAGTGTTTTGGTTTTAAATTATCATGTTTTTTAAAATCATTGCTTAGCAAATATTCAGAAATATTTTTGGCTCAAATTTATTTCTCATAACTCAAATCTCAAAAGCAAAAGCTTGTCCAAAAGGAGCGGTTTTCAAAAGGAAATATGGAATAATACACCAAGGAGAATAAGCCAATGTGCACATGATCAGTATACAGATTTTTTTCTTTAGACTATGTTCGGCTGCAGTCCAATTTTATTTGCATTAGTATAAATGCGTGGGAGTGCAAATGTAAAAAATGTAAATTTTCGTTTAATTTTGTTTTGGAGTGCAATTTTATTCTGTTTAATGTCTTAATTTACTTCATTTATACTACAACCAAACAAAATAAGCTAAAATTTGAAACAAAAATAGGTCAAAATTTACATTCAAATCATATACACTGTTATGATTTTTGCATCAATACAAATTTATTTGCATTGCAACCAAACACAGCCTAATGATCAATGTATAGATTAGTCAATGTAAAAGGTCTGATATATAATTTTTTTTTTTTTTTATGCTAAAACTTGGTCAATTAAAACCCCCTATGAATTTTGATAAATACCATCTGATTGATTACCACTTTTATTATATTATTAATTTTTCAGTATCATGTCTTTCCAAAATCATAGTGAGTAGTAAGAAATTTATGCTACATCAGGCTCTTGCTTCTATAAATATATTGAAAATTATGTGGTGAGTTAACATGGGCCACAAATGCACACAATTAGGATTTACTGAAAAAGCACTTAAAAATAAGCAGAAAAATTAGGCCTATTCACAACAGATTTATTTTTTAAAATAAGCATTTATTCGACACATAAGCACTTTATCAATATAGTCCAGAGAGGTGTCGATGGACCTGGTTCGGGCTGGACCTAATCTGAATCCAATACAATTTTTGCTGTATTAAAGAAACTTTCTTAAAAAAGATCCTCTAATTTTCTTGAAATTTTCGTCGACAAGGCAATTAAATTAAACGAGTGTAAATGTTTTAAAAATCCGTAAAAAAAGAGAAGGTTGCATTGACAAATTCTTAACAAGGTAGCTAACATTCAAAAAATAATGCATGAGATATATAGTCAACAATCATATATATCATTAATTAATCGTGGTATATTTTGGTTAATTAAACATTAGTCTTTGTAGATCGCTGGGACTTACTATTCTGAATGTATGTGAATCACAACTCATGAGACCTCAAGTTGCAATATTAATCATGCATGTATCCTACCTTCAAATAATTTCTAAGAAGCTGGTTTTGTAAGATTAAGAGAGAAAGAGAACATGTGGCCACAGCTGCTTAAAACAAAGAGTGGTCGGTGGTCGGTGGTCGGTGACTTGAAAGAGTTGTAGGAAGGGGTGCAGAGTGAAATCTATGGAGCCTTTTGGGTTGGGATTTTTATTAAAATTTGAATTGACTCGTCCTGAAAGTAGTCCAAGTCTGTTTATTTTGTTGGCTGCAAGGTTTTTAAAACAGGATCGGACAAGAAACTGTTCTGGGTCCAGTTTTTGGGTTGAACAATCTAACCGTTCGGATCAAATGGACAGACCATTCTACCTAAAAAATAAAAAAATGGAAAAAGTTATTGTCTGGATCGATGGTTTGATGGTTTGATCATTTGGATTAATGGTTTATTGACCAAATCAACAGTTTTGGCCAAAAAACAAATTTTGGGTGAAAAAAAATCAGTCCGGTCTGACCGACCAAACACTGGTTGGCAGGTGATCCGGACTCAGTTAAATAAGACTTTCACTTATTTAGGGTTTTAACAGTCTTATTACAATGGGTATATGTAGATTTTGTTAACTATTATTACTACAATATAATCAATTGATTAAATAAGTAAATCCATTTGTTGCGCATGGACACAGACACAAGATTTGGAATCTAAGAGTGAGCATGATTCCGTTAAAATAAAAAATTCTGGTTCTGGTTTTGATTTTAGAATTAGAAATCCGGTTAACCAAAATCTTGTATTAACCAAATTTCAATGTAATATATAATATATAACATATCATATTTTATTTATATATTAATTTATTGTATATAACATACATAATATATTATAATGAAATTCAATTTCTTAACATATGTATTACAATATATGTGTTATAATATATATTTTATGTATATTAATAAAATTTGGTTTTAACCAAAATAATAAAAAACTGAACCAAAAGTTTCGGTTTCTGTTATTTTGCTTTTCTTATAATTTGGTTTTGATTCAATTTTCATTTTGGTTTTTAAAATTTTGATTTATTTGAATTAGTTTTTAATAGAATAAATCGAATGCTCACCCCTACATAGATCTGCCACTGGATACAAAAATGGCATTTATATTATAAATTTGTCATAATGTCAAGTAAATTAAAAGATTAATAAAAATATTATATAAGTGTCCTCAAGAATTCATGAATTCATTACTTTATACATATCCAAACACACATCTATAAAAGATAGTCCGTAAAATATTGATTGTTGTTCAAATAGCCCCATTGTATCAATTTCTGATAGAGGACCTTGTCCTTCACGGAGGTCTCAAATTATGAGAAGATATAATAGAGGTGTTATAAGATATTAGATGTTGTAAAATTATACACTCTTTGTGTTTATTTATTTTGATGCCATCATTTCATACAATTGTGCTTCAACACAGACCCTCTATAAAAATGAAAATTGCATTATTATTAATCTTAAAAATTTAGTATTTGGAGATGAGATTTTACTAAAAACGTGGGAGGCAAAGGAATTAGGGTAGTTCAACAAAGTACTATTCTTTTTGGATTTGGTTAGGGATTACAAATGGGGATTATTTTGGTAGGGCGGAAATGGGGATGGGATTAATTGGGATCCCCGATCAGGGTTGGGGCCGGGGATGGGGAATGAGGTATTTGCCTCACCCTGACCCCGATTATAAATGTATTAAATATTATTTATATTAAATATAATTTATTATATATGTGATATTATTTATATTATATATATAACAAAATAGATTTAAAAAATTGTTTATATTTTAAAATTTTTATTTATCTTAAGTAAATTTATTTTTCAAAAAATATTGTTAACTAAAACATTTGGGGATTTGGGTCTTCGCTCAGAATTCATCTCAGTTGGGAATTGGGGATGGAAGACAACTTTTATCCCCAACAGGGATCAGAGTTAGGGACGGGGATTTATTTTAAAATCAGGGTTGGGTAGTCAATTGACATTGAGGCTTGCATTTTGATTGAGTGGCCCACTTAGGCTCATAGTGATCTTATGTCAACACCTCCCTCTAAACACATATGGGTAGCGTTGTCAAATGGGCTGTACTGGGCTTGGGTTTTTGAGGCCCACGGGTTAATGTGGCACAACATGATAAAGTGGGTCATCCTATGTATGTATGTATATATATAAACATTTATTTTCAAATTTATTATACTATTTTATTATATATTTTTTTCAATTACATTTATTATTTCAGATATAAAAAATTATATACATCAAAATTCATGTGGGAGCGGCTGAAAAGTGATTTAGGCCCAAATAAGGATGAGGCGCATTTGCAAAAAGACCAAAATTTGAGGCTAGCAGCTTCTTATTCCAAGAGGGAAATGTGGTTTAAAAAATTTCATGTATTTGAGAGATTAAGGAGGACGATTCATTTAATGTGAACTTTTTATAGATGCTATGGATGAAGATAGAACGGCTATAGAACCATATAAACTGTTAAAAGCATATTGTGAGATGTACAAGGCAAACCTTTTGCCAATAATAGTTAGAGATTAGAGATAAAAAGTTTTTTGGAAAATAGATAGATTTATTTAAAATAAAGGAAAAATTTTAATATAGATAATATTGTAAATATATTTTCATATATAAATATTATAATATATATATACACATTTAATGTAAATAATATATAAATAATTGGGGTCGGGGTGGGGCAAGGACCTCACTTCCCATCCCCGTTGTCCCTATTGGGTCAGGGAGGCTGAGTACTTGCATAGAGAATATTACCATCCCTAATTCTGGTCCTTTTTTTTTGTATTTTTTATTTTTTTTTTACCATGGTTTTAAAATCATACCGGACCAGACAGTTGGACCGATTGACCTAGAAACCGGTCAGGCAATTGGTTCTTGACGTGGGGTGATTTGGCCTGACCTAGTAAGCAGTTGACATGTGAACACAACCTGATGAGTGGACGTATGACTCAGCATCCTTGGCCACCTCGGTAGGTCGGGCCACCTCGGTAGGCCGAGCCACCTCGGATAGCACAGAGGTTTGAGCATTTTGGATGGCCATCCTGCCGGAGTGACACGTAGCAGATTCTAGAAGCTTGTCAACTATCTTCGAGCCTTCTAGGATCACACCACGCAACCGTAGGCCTTATCCTCATCTCGGGAATGTTTCGTGAGACCCATGACAGCCCAACTATATAAGGGCATCAACCCCTGATACCAAGTACGTGCGATCATTTGCTCTATAGCTTATTAGCACACAATTTCCAAATTGCACTGTAAGATACTGACTTAAGCATCGGAGCGACCTCGCCGGGTTAGCCACCCCGGGTTCTCTAATATGTTTGTCTTGCAGTTCGATTAGCCATTTAAGCCATCAGGGTCCGAGCTATCTTCCAGTTAGAAGCATCCAGGTTGTGCACTATCAATTGGTGTCGTTTGTGAGAACGAAAGAAAAGCTAAGTTCCTACCTTACTTCTTTCTTCACTCAATGGCATCCTCAAGTAACACTGGAAAGAATGTCAGTATGACCGTCTCAGGGGGGCAGACCTCGACCAACCAGGAGTTCCCCACGGTTTGTATCGACCAGTTTACCATCCTTCTTATTGTCTCAAGGGTTCTAACTGTACAGACTCAATAGTTACAGTTTCACACCTAGCCGTTGAACGTTTCGCTCCCCCAGGTGAGTACCACCTTTTCAATTCCTGAACCCTTCGTGGTTTCTCCTAGGGTTGGAACTCAACAGTTCGACGAGCAGGTGCAAAGTGTTAGGATGATGCAGTTTCAGATGTAGTTGATTCATCAATTCTAGTAGTACTGGCAGTATTAATTCTACCAGTAGTATCTGCAGTAGTTTCCACCATTATGGCCGAACTAGAACCAAAACCCTTAGCAGAATAGGAGTCAGAACCAACCTTAGCAAAATGTGTGTTGATCTCCTCCCTGAGGTGTGGAGAACACTCGGATCCCAACTCCTCCTGGGATTGGACCCCACCTCAGGACAGAGTCGAAGGTCAGCATACACCCCCGCCTTCTCAAGGGGGAACTAGAAAGATCGGCTCGAGAACCAAGACAAACCAGTAGTAGTGACCGCCAGCTCGGGGCAAGAGGAGTGGTTTCACGTCGAGACCCCTCTATCCCACACAGCAGTCAACATCAAGTTCGCAACCGTGAAGATGTCAGAGATAGGGACTGATAACTTTGCATTTTGATGCCTTAAGGACATCGATTCAAGGGTATTTTCGGCCTTAGAGTAGTCAAAGTGCACTCTTTTCCCAGTTAAAATCAATTATGTGACCTCTAAGGGTCTCTGTGCAAATTATATAGAAAATTGGGAAGTTTTCATGGTTGAAATGCAGTTTTTGGGAAGCTGATGTGAAGTCCAGCTGAGAGAGGGGGTGTTTTTGTAAAGAATTGAGAACATGAAGGCGCCTCCTATCTGCTAAACCCAGTTGGCGCCCATCCTACTGTATTACCATGCTCCCCTCTCATTAGCAAATCCTAGGGAGCCTTTTTAACCTAATCTTTTCCTCCTTAGCTAACCCTAGCCACCCCAGATGTGAAATCTCCATCATCCACTCCTTCGTAGATTCTAAACCCTAGGGTGCCACCTATTATGCTAATCCTCACCATTAAATCTCAGCCACTCCCTCCATCCTATATCCCAACCATTCAATCTAAGGAACCACATATTCTTTTAATCTTAACCCTTCAACCCTAGATGTTCTAATCTACACGCTCCATTTTTGGGTGCCCAAATCCCTACATAATATTAGGTGCCCTTTCCTTCCATTTTTAGCCATAGGATCACCCCAAAACCATCTTATCCATCCCTTAGAAACCCTAGGGCATCCTTAGCTTTGCTAAATCCCAGCTGTCACCCCTATCTTTCTCCCTATTTTCAGTTGTGTCCACCATTCTCTATAAAAAGGGTCCCAGGGGCCCTGTAGAAGGGGTTGGTCAATTCACCCAAGTAAGAAGGAAGGTTGATCTTGAGATATTAGGTGCTCACCTCTTGATTTGAATCCCAACCATTTTTTTCTTCAGTTTTAGAATTACTTTTTGTTCTTTAATTTTCAATTTAATTTTTTTTCCGTCTTGCAAATTTATTTTTATTAGATTTAGTTTGTGTTTTTATTTCTTTTCTGTAGATCTGAAATTCAACCAAGTATGATGGAAGACCTAGCTTGAGAAGTTTGAGGGTCGAAGGAGAGATTCGGAGACTACTACCTCTGATCGGATTCTCAGACATTTTTATTTTGTTCCTTTTATTTATTTGTTTCTATTATTTATTTTTATGCACTTGTTATTCTCAGTATTGTTTGAATTTGGTTTTAAAGAATTCCATTATTTTCTTTTCAAATAATTAATTTTATATTTCTACAACTCCCCTTTTGTGTTCTCTTGTCCGGATTTGAGTGTATATTAAATTTTCCCCCGCTTCCCTGTCGGTACAGTCCGTTCTCACCCATTTACTACGTTTATAGTTGTTATGAGAAATGGAAAAATTTTATAAGTATTAAACTGGTGTTCCGAAGTGGTTAACGACATGCTCCAAATCACACCAAGGACCCAATCCCACCTCGCGATAGTGTGTGGGAATGCGAGTGAACCAGAATCGAAGTGCAGGACAACACCGAGGTAAACAGCACTAACGTAGAAGTAGCGAAGAAGCGACGACGTCGCAAGACTTGTCGATTATCTACCAAGAACAGTCTGCCGAAGAACAACCAGCCACTAGTACCAAGCAGGGTGAGGGAGGAAGTGAGCTCGGTAGCTGCACAGTCAGCTCCTGTATTATTGAGATGGCCCTCCCCCCTGGCCTCAGAGATTCTCATGGCCCAAAGGCCAAAAGACTTTAAGACACCCACAATGGAGACCTATGATGGAAAGTTTGATCCCAATGACCACGTCCTTGCTTTCTAGTCTCATATGCTCCTTGTAGGAGTAGATGAGGCAGGCATGTGTGTGGCCTTTTCCACCACTTTTAGAGGGTTAGCTAGATAGTGGTATAGGAGTATAGAACCGGGTTCGATCAAGAGCTGGGCTTAGTTCGCCGACATGTTCACTGCCCACTTCGTCACCAATAAGAGGTGCCTGAAATCTGCAGTAGGTCTTCTAAACGTGGTCCAGAGGGAAAACGAGTCAATTAGAAATTACATCAGGCACTTCAACGAGGAGTGTTTGCAGATACCCGACCTCGATCCGTCTGCGCACCTCACCGCGACATAGAAAGTAGTTAAGCACGCTGAGTTCGCATGGCATCTCGGGGTGAACCCACCAAAAGATTCATGGGGACGGAAGAGGCTCTTGGGTCCAAAGCAGAAATCCAATTGGGAGAGAAAAGGAAGAGAGAGGACGAAGGAGCTGGTAGCAACAAGTATTGATGGAGGAAGAGCAAGTTGCCTAAAAGAAGTAAGTCTCCACATAAAAGAAGTTAGTTGCCACCTCGGGGTTCTAGCTTGGGTTGGCGATCTTGGACCCCTCTAGTTGAAAGGACCACCTACACCCCCCTCAATGCAAAATGAGGTGACATCTTTATGGCAATCAAGGATTCTGGTTATGTCAAGTGGCCGCCCAGGATGCGAGGAGACCTAGCAACAAGGAACCCGAATGTCTATTGCCACTTTCACCGTGACATCGAGCTCAATACAGAGAATTGCCAGAACTTCCACGATGAAGTCGAAGAGTTGATTCGTCGCGGGTACCTAAAGAAATTCATCTAGCACGAGAGCGGGGAGACGGTGGACTGGTAGGCCAATCAGAGAAGGGAAGTTCCGAAATCGAGTAGAAGGAACGATCAACCACCTTGGCAACAGCCTCCACCAGAGGATAGGCCTATCCGTGGGGTGATGAACATGATCATCGGTGGGCCCATCGTTGCGGGGTGTACTGCAACAGCAAAAAAGACTTCAGTTCGGGAGTTAGAGCACGAAGAAGAGACCCACCGAAGCGGCCTAGGGTGGAGGAGCCCATCTACTTTACCGAGGACGATGCGCATGGGGTCTAGTATCCGCACGATGATGCCGTCGTCGTCAAACTTGTGATCAACAACTTCGAGGTAAAGCGGGTACTGGTAGATTTTGGAAGTTTGGAAAATATCCTATTTTTAGAAGCATTTGATAAGTTGCAATTAAAGCGGGAGGATTTGAAGCCAGTAGACACACCCCTAGTCAGGTTCAGTAGCGAGGTGGTCAAGTCCCTCGGCCGAGTTACAGTACAAGTTGTAGCTTGAGCATGGCCCAACTTCGTCTGGTTCGAGCATACGTTCTTTGTGGTCGCGACTCTGTCCCCCTACAATGTCATCCTTGGCTAGCCCATCTTGCATAACCTACATGCGGTGGTGTCGGCTTATTACTTGTCCATGAAGTTCCTGATGAGCTCCGGAGTGGGGGTTGTACGAGGTGACCAGGTTGAATAGCGCAAGTGCTACGTACCTGCACTAAATGGCAAAGCAAAGTTGGCGGAAGACGTCGACTGGAGCCACCCCCCGAGAATGCAAAGGAACGAGCTGCCCCAATGGAGGAAACAATGCTGATATCGGTCTCTAAAGCCGAGCCGGTGAAGACCCTTCAGATCGGTGCCCTGTTAAGCGAACCACTTCAGTCACAACTAGTAAATTTCCCACTTGATAATTTAGATTTTTTTTCTTAGTTTGCAGCAAAATTGTCCGGCATAGACCCTAGCATAATAACTCACAAACATAATGTCGACCCCTCAATTAGGCCAGTTAGACAAAGGAAACGAAACCTCACCCCGGAGCGATGGAGGGTAGTTGACAAGGAGGTCGAGAAGCTCCTCGTAGCAGACTTCGTTAAGGAGGTCGAATACTCGAGCTGGGTGGCCAACCCCGTGCTGGTGAAGAAGGCCAACGGAAAGTGGCGCATGTGCGTCGACTACACCAACCTCAACAAAGCCTGCCCAATGGACTGCTTCCCCCTTCCTAGAATATACCACCTGGTAGACACGACCTTGGGGCACGAGTTGCTGAGCTTCATGGACGCTTACTCCGGCTACAATCAAATTAAGATGGACTTAGCCGACCAAGAGAAAACAGATTTTGTAACCGAACTAGGGCTATACTACTATAAAGTAATGCCCTTCGAACTAAAAAACACTAGAGCAACTTTCTAACAACTTCTAAGCAAAGTTTTTGAACACTTGATTGGAAATAAAGTGTTATGTTGATGACATGGTCGTGAAGACCCGATTTTCAAATTCCATAGTTTATGATTTAAACTATGTTTTTCAAATTTTAAGAAAATTCAACATGAAGCTCAACCTAAACAAATGTATCTTCGGGATTACGTCGGGAAAATGCCTTGGCTATATAGTAAACTGACGTGTTATCAAAGCCAACCCAGATAAGATAAAGGTCATACTAGATATGAGACCACCCCAAAAAATAAAGGAAGTCCAAAGGTTAACTGGTCGGGTGGCCGCCCTAAACCGGTTTATGTCTAAATCGGTCGGTCAATGTTTACCCTTTTTTAAGGCACTCAAAAAGAATGAAGCCTTCGAGTGGACTGAAGAGTGCCAACTCGCATTCGACGAGTTGAAAAAATACTTAAGCACAACACCGCTTTTAACCCGACCTGAGGAAGGAGATGAGCTGAAGCTATACCTCTTTACAAGTGACGAGGTGGTCAACTCGGTACTAATCAAAGAAGTAGACTGGGTCCAGTAGCCCGTCTACTATGTAAGCAAGGTTTTGCAGGCAGTAGAGACCAAATACCCTGAGATCAAGAAGCTAGCCTATGCACTGGTAGTGGCAGCTTGGAAGTTGTGCCCGTATTTCCAAGCCCACATGATCGTCATTCTCACCAACAAACCCTTAAAGCATGTTTTACTGAAGCCAAAGGTATCGGGTAGATTGACGAAGTGGGCCATCGAGCTAAGTGAATACGACATCCGGTTCAAGCCACGCCCAGCAATCAAAGCTCGAGTCTTGGCAGATTTTGTGGCAGAATGTACGTTCAGTGCACCAGCCCCTGAGGTGGTTGAGCAAGTTGGTACGTCGGATGCGTCAATCAGTGCGGCACCGGTCCCAGTCAGAGAAGGTCCGACTTGGGATGAGGAGCCTTGGATCCTCCATGTAGACGGCTCATCTAATCAGTGAGGAAGCAGCGTTGGACTTATACTATACGGGTCGAGTGAGGTGAAGCTAGAGTATGCTTTCCGGTTCAGATTCGAGGCTTTAAACAATGAGGTAGAGTATGAGGCACTAATAGTCAGGATGAACTTAGCGAAAGAGATCGACGCGAAGCACATCATAGTATGCCACGACTCCCAGTTAGTCATGAACCTGGTGAATGGCGAGTATGAAGCTCGGGATCCTTTGACGAAGGCTTACTTGGCCAAAGTAAGGGAACTCTTGCCAACCTTGTTCTCCTGGTTTATTCGGCAAGTACCGAGGTCAGAGAATGTTGAGGCCGGCACATTATCACGGTTAGCCAGCACAAGCGAAAACACCATTAGAACAGCGTACATGACCTACCTCGGCCCCTCGGGCAAGGGGGGAGGGGGGAAAAAGAGGTTATTCCCGTGTTGCAAGCAGGACCGAGCTAGGTTGACCCGCTCGTCGATTATCTGCTCCACGGGACCCTACTAGCCAACCACAATGTAGCTTAGACGGTAAAGCATCAGTCAGCTCGATACGTTATTATCAACGGGTGGTTGTACAAGAGATCCTTTACGCTCCCCTACCTACATTGCTTGCTACCTTCAGAAGCAGATCGGGTAGTTCACAACATCTATAAAGGCCTTTGCGGAGGACACTTGGGGGGTAGGACGCTCACCCAAAAGGCACTAAGGCAAGGGTATTTTCGGGCCCACCATGAAAGTAGATGCACTCGAGCTTGTCAAAAAATGCGACAATTGCTAGAGGCACGCCAACATCCTCTAACCTGCTACCGACCTGAAGTACCTGACCAGCCCGTGGCCTTTTGCACAATGGGGGATAGACATTCTCGGCCCATTTTCGCCAGCAACTGGGCAGAGAAGATTCTTAGTCGTGACAGTTGACTACTTCACAAAGTGGGTGGAGGCTGAGCCGCTAGCAACAATCATAGCCCAGAACGTGCAGAACTTCTTTTGGAAGAACATAGTTTGCCGGTTCAGAATACCCAATGTGCTAATATCGGATAACGGATAGCAGTTCGAAGACATCAAATTCTTGAACTGGTGTGCCGAGATGGGGATCTAGCAGAATTTCAATTTGGTGGCACATCCACAGGCAAATGGACAAGTTGAGGTGATGAATAGGGCCATCCTCCGCGGACTGAAGGCTCGCTTGGCGCGAGCTGAGGGATTGTGGGTGGACAAGCTACCCAGTGTCCTTTGGGCCTATAGAATGACTATTAAGACTATAACAAGCGAGACGCCATTCAACTTGATGTATGGAATGGAGGCTGTGATTCCAATTGAAATTGAAGTGCCAACTCTGTGGCTTGAAGCATATGATGAAGAAGCTAATGATGATGAATTGCGAACCAACCTAGACTTGATCGAGGAAGTACGCAACCTGGCCTATATCCTAGTTGCAGCCTACCAACAACGGGTAGCTCAGTACTATAATGCCCGAGTCAAGAGATGCCAATCGAGTTGATGACTTAGTACTCGAAGAGATACAATACATGAGCTCGAGGGTCAGACATCCGCAAAAAACTTTTCCAAGTCTAGAAGGCCACTGAGTTGGCTAGGGCGCCAAAAGGAGAGTGGCTATGAGTCGCTCCTAGAGCCTAAGGGCTAAGGTGCCGAACTGATAAAAGATCTTGACACTACATGACACCCAATTGCCTCCTCGGCATGGGCAACATAAGACCTAGTCGCCTCTCCAGCATGGGCAAAATAAAGAAATTCACGTTCAGCCTCACCGGTGTACAGACTGGTCAGGTACATACCCTATAGTGTCGGCGCACCTCAGCTTACATTGACTTTGGATTATATGCCTTGCTCACTAGCTCGGCACCTCGGGAATAATCTACACATAGAAAAATATTGTGCGATTGAACACAGGATGAGAAACAAAATATATTTCGTTACTTCATTACAAAAAAGAAGGCTTAGTACAAAAAAAAAGAGAAAAGAAGAAAAGAGCTATTGTCGAGCTCGAAGGCTTGGTATACACTATATTAATTGGGAGGTCTAAGAAAAGAGGCAAGTGCCAGTCTTAGTGGGGCTCCTTGCCCCCTCCTTCGTCTGGTCCACTTCCATAGATTTGTTCGTAGCAACAACCTCATCGGTCTCCATGACCTCGTCGGCTGCCACGTTTGAGCTGCCCGACTTCTCTCCAGTTTCTTCACCGATGTTGTCATCACCATCCTCCTCGGAGTCTAGGTCTTCCTCTTGTGCCTAGTTCACCGTCTCCATAGAAACCCCGATGGTAGTGAGCGGTTTGATGTCGAGTTGGGGGAAAGCACGCCCAGCCAACCAGCGACAGACTTTGAAGCCCTTGCAAAATGCCGAGGTAGTCATTTCGTTCACAAAATCATTGAACTCTAGAGAAGCCTTGTAATCCCAAATAGCAAGAGCATCGACCTCCTTTATCTCTTGAGAAAAGATGGCCTCACGATCGGTGAGGAGAGCCTTGTGTTCTTCAACCACTTTTACTAGCTCGTGGATACGCTTGTCTCTCCGCTTTGCCTCGACCTCCCACTTCCCCGCCGAATCCACCGCCTTTAGCATATTGGCTTGGCACTCCGTCACCTTAGACTCGGCGGACTGCACTTTGGCCTCAGGAGCAAGTATCCTGTCTTCTAAACTATTCACCTTCAATTCGGAGACCTGCAACAATGCCATCTGACAATCAGATTGCTCCACTAGCGAATGGATCATTGAGTTCGTTCGCAAAAAAATCACATCAGTTAGTGAGGAAGAAAACACAAAGGGCAGAGGGGTGAGTTCGGAAACATACCACCATCAGATGACCCCAAGCCGTGGCAACGAGCATAGAGCACGACATCTCAGCATACTTGGAGACTTCAGCAAGGAAGACAACCTCCTTGCTTTTGAGAGTGACAATGCTCAGGCCCTCCTCAGAGATTGCACTAGAAGTAGCAACCTCGAGTTGGACGGGCCGGGGCTCGGGCTCCTGGGCCACCTCAGGCTCGCCAACTGGCGATTTGGTTCCCTGGTCATCTTCAACCTGGTTGACCACCGGGGCATCCTCCCACCTTGTCGGAGCAGCAAGAATAGTAGAAGCAGCAACGGGCTCAGTGGCTGGGGGATCAACGCGGGACACCTTCCTCTTCTTCTTCTTCTTCTTCATGTTAGAGAAAAGCTTAGAGATCAGGATATCTGCCATAACACATGCGAAGAAGACAAACCCCAATTAGCAAAAAAGATGGAATAAAAAAAAAGCTGAATGTGTGGAGACCTACTTGGACTCATCCCCACATTAAGTAGTTTCTCATCGGCCAAAAAATGTTTCAGTTTCAACTTGAGTTTTGCCTAGGAACAGATTTCCTTCCTTGTATCCTTATCCAGCCTGACGTCGGGGTCACTGATGGTCGTTCTCCAGTGCGTCAGGAACGGCAGCCCCCCAGCCATAGTAACAATGAATTAACGTTTCTTCTAGGCCGAGACCTTGTTGGGATATCCGTGCAAGATCTTGTACCCAAGTCGGGGGGAAAGGTAATAGCTACGTTTTTCAAACGAGGTGAGGCTGGCAGGATTCTTCTTAATAGAACAAATCAAGCTAAAGATGTCTAGGGTTAGAGGTTTGCCGTAGTCATGGAATAGGGAAATGACACCTACTACGGTGCGAACTGAGTTCGGGTGGAGTTGGTCAATGGTAATGTTGAAAAACTTAAGGATTTCTATAATGAAAGGATGGAGCGGGAAGCGCAACCTGGCAGATAACTGCTCTTCGAAAGCCACAATCTCGTCATGATCGTGGTCCCAAGGACACCCTTCCAAGGGAATACTCCAACTGTGTTCCTCAGGGGACTTGTAGTATGGGGCTAACACTTGGAGCCTCTCCGCAATCATGACAGAAGGGCCGAAGTGATATGGCCCCGACTTTTGAGACTGGCGAGAGGTTAAGGCATCCTTCCCGGAGGCTTCGTGCTCCTATGACGAAGCACCCACCTCGGATGGGTTAGATCTAGAGCTATGTGCCGAAGTGTCCACCTCAGTAGGACCAGACTCAACAACTTGGGCCGAGGAGCCCACCTCGGCCTCGGTTAACTCACTACTGGCATCTAACAAACTACCAATGCTAATACTAGACATCGTAACTGAAGGCAAATAGACAAGGAACGAAGAAGGCTTACCTAAGGCTAGAGAGGGTAGGAGGCGATCTCGATGACAAGGACAGGACACCGACTTGGAAGCAGACATGCGAGCTCAGGCTACAAACTCACAATATACAACGAAGAGAAAGGGACCCTAAGGACCCTATTTATAGCGATTGTAGCCAATCATGAATGGTCTAGATCAATGCGATCCGACAGCTCTCGTGAAAACCGGTCGCATGCCTCTCGAGGTCAAAATCGGATGAGCACACATTTTGATGTCCACAGAGTTAAATAGCCTGTGTGATGTCCGCACGTCCCCAACATGCGATCTGGTCTACCGATCGAGCCATATGGGTCGCCATGGTTGGACCACTAGTTCAGGCAATCAACCTAGAGAAGTAACTAGACCAAATCCATTTGAGCTCGTTGTGTACTCCCCGCATCGGGTCGGGACCCCAGCACGAGGAGTGAGGGGCAATTGATGAGGGATGATTTGGCCCGACTTAGTAAGCAGCCGACACGTGGACAACCTGATGACTGGACGTATGACTCGGCATCCTCAGCCACCTTGGCAGGCTGGGCCACCTTGGGTATCTCGATCACCTCAGAAAGCACCGAGGTTCGGGCATTTCAGATGGCCAATCCTGTCGGAGTGACGCGTAGCAGATTCTAGAAGCTTGCCAACTGTCTCCAAGCCTTCTAGGATCACACCGCTCAACTGTAGGCCTTATCCTCATCTCGCTCGATTCGGATGGGCACAATAGACCTTATCAGCTAGCATGTTACCCACCTTCCAGCTTGCACGCTAAGATATTGACTTACGCATCGGAGCGACCTCATTGGGTTAACCACCCCGAGTTCTCTGATCTGTTTGTCTTGTAGTTCGATTAACCAGCTAAACCATCAGGGTCCGAGCTATCTTCCAGCTAAAAGCATCCAGGTCGTGCACTATCAAAATGTTTCACCCTAAAATCATTTCTGAGCCAAAAACCATTGACTTCATTAATGACCCGCTGACCTGTCCACTCAAATAACGGTTTTTGGCCATAATTTGATTTTAATTATTTTATCTTTTAAATCAGAGATTGAGATTGAGAATGCATCATCCATTTGAACCAGACGGTCAAATCATTCCGAAATGGTTTCCTGACCGATCCGATTTTTAAAACCTTTTGTCGTTTACTCTACAATTCATAGACGTATACATTGACACGAGTACTATTACATCACCCTCAACAGGTCTATATCAATTCATTTAAGGAGCCCAACTTGTCATAATGTTATCGGTTGACACGAAATGTGAAGATAGTGGATAAGCATGTGTAAATATCACTTCTTTGTCGCCTTACTTCATCTTTCTGACTTTCTCTGCGTAATTGAATGGGATTGGTGCATGGGGAGTGGTTCTCTGTCTTTAAGCAATCTAACAAGGGCCCACTGCAATAAGTCAATCAAGCTCCATACCTTCGGAAAGACATCTTTTTTAGCACAGAGATCGTTACTCCCCGCCTTTTACTTTTCGACTTTTAAAGGACTGTTTGCCAAGTTGAGCTAAACACCCAGAAATTTTGGAAACTGATTTCTCTTACCGTATTGAATATCATTTTCAACTGAACGATTCATTTAATTTTCTTCCTTTTAGGTATATATAAGCAAATTTTCTTGATTTCTCGGATCCAACCCTCCAAACTATCCAACTTATATGTGCTTGAAAACCTTGCCCTAGATTATTCCCAATATTACAATTGGAGCTTTGTAAGCTCAAGTCCGAGAAATTGTTAATGAGTTCTTCGGTGCAGTGTGAATCGAGGAAAAAACTTTGGCTATTTGGGGCATGGTTTTCAAAATCAGATTGAATGGGATGGTTAGATTGGAAAAATTGGGAATTGGTTCTATTTTACCGTAAAACTATATTATATTTTGGCAAAAAACTGTTGATTTGGTCAGTGATTCTTTGATTTGAGAGGTCAAACTGTTGATCTAGATAATAGTTTTGACCGTTTTTTTAAAAAAAAATTAAAATGGACCATCCATTTGAACTGAACAATCAAATCATTCGACCTGCAAACCAATCATCAGAATAATTCTGTCAGATCCAATTTTAAAAACCTTGATTTCGTGCAAACAGCCTAAGCTGTTGAAAATATAAAATATCATGCCAAAAAGTTGAATATGGGCGATAATTAAGGAAAAGCTTTACTTAGCCTTCCCTTTGGTAGGACAATCCCACAGTACTAAAAATATATAGGGAAAAGTACTGTACGTCATTATATTCATGTTGTTTGACATGAAACTAGTTATGGGATTTGACTTTCAGTAGCGTTTCATACAAGCGCCTGTGCCCCACAATGTCTCACAGCACACCCTTTGCCATCTATTACCAGAACCGGTGATGTCGTCGTCAAAAACTATTTCTAATACATAGGGGAGATGATGTGGATGCCCCCTTGTGAGGCACAAGATGTGAAGTCAAAATTTATAGTTTGTTTTCTTTTGAAGATTTTTATTGATTTTCTAAGTGTATTATTTTAAATGTATGCATGCTATAATACCTTCTTTTATTCACTATTATAATAAACCTCACTTGGCAGCTTAAGAAGTATTTAAATAGCATGCAGAGAGATAAGGGGGCTGGTGCCGTAATTGAACACTTCAACAGTCCAACCAACGTCAGTTGGGACTTAAGAACCTCAATTAAGCAAACGTGACAATCACAGGGATAAGACCCCATAAAACAATTGAAGCCTATACATATATGTCATACCGTGTGACGTAATTGCTTGGGAGAGAGAGAAGGTAGGTTTTAACAGTACTTCAGGTCAATAAAGACGTTAAGAAAGAGAGGGCCACGTGTGTTGACGTGGGTGCATTGGAAGACTTTTGACTGATACAGGAAGATAGAAGGCCGCACGACCTACTGAATTAATTGTTACCACTCCTTGGGTGTAATTGTGACTTAAAAGTTGTTTTGAGTTTTAATTGCTTGTTTAGATGTTTATCGCTGGTATATATGTTGGACACATATTAGCTACAACTGTTCATGGGCCGGCCCGATCCTCGGACGGGCTTGAACATGTTTATAGGTTAACGGATTTAAATTCGGGCTAAAAAGTTCGGTCCGCAATAAATTCAAGACGGGTTCGGGTTTTGTTAAAATAGTCTGGCCCGACCTAAAATTAGACTTAAAATGGGTTATGCGATTAATGTTCATTTTAATAAATTTTTTGATTTAAGAATGTAAGACTGTGTTTTAAAACATAAAAGAAAGGGAAAAAACCATCTTGTAAGCCCATTGTTCATTTAAATAGGAAAAATAAACCATTTGAATTTTTAATTCTAATTTAAATAGGAAAAATTGTAATTTTTTTATTAGGTCAGGCTTCGGGCTTTTTATCAGGACCGGACTCGGACCCAAATTATAGGCCCATTGATCAGACCGAGCTCGGACTCGAGCCTAACGTATTTTTCATTAATGATGAGTAAAAGCCCAACCCAAGCTCAACCTGGCCCAGCCCATGAACAGGTCTAATCTTACCCCAATCCCAAATGATTGAGATTAAGGCTTTGGTCACCAATTGTTACATTAGAGGCATCTTAAAACATACCTAATCAATCCAATAAATTAGATTTTTTTAATAGCAATATTAGAGAGAATTATTAAGGCTTTGGTTGTATTATTTTATATGTATTTATGTTGTACATATTTATATTTATACTGTTTCTAAATTCAGCCTAAGGGGCATCAATAAAACCAAACCCATTACCCTTATGTTGTAAAAACCGGACGAAGAGAGGTCACCATCAACTTAAATTAGTAGTCCCCATCTTGTCCAGTTGTCTGAATACATGTAACTTGGCTAGTAGTCTGGCTGGCTGGCTGGCTGAATACATTTTCTCCTTACATAACAGAGCAAACTCAGCTTTGCTGATAACTAACAGCTAGTGGGTTCCAAATTAATGCATGGATCGTACCTTCTTTAATGTCTTCAACTAACCAAATAAAAAAACACAACTAGTTAGATGATGGACAAAGCATATGTTTATGTCTAACCAAAGCATATGACAAACAAATTTTCACCAGGCCAAATTTGGTCTGAATTTATTTGAAAAAGCCCAAGTTCGGCCCAAAAAATAGTTGGACCTGATTTTTAAAGTCCAAACTCAAACCCGCAAACTAAAAATTTTGTCCAAACCTGATTTAAAATGGGCCGATCCAACCCGCCCATGAACAGGTCTAATACAGATGGAATCACATGGATCATATAAAACAGACTTGGATAATCTAGTCTCTATTGGCAAGCTAGCTGCATTTCCACCCATCAAGGAGGCTAGGTTTTACACATCAAAGATTAAAAGGCAGTTAGCTAGTCTTACAGGTCCCTCATATATCAGAGATATATATATATATATATATATATATATATATATATATATATATAGTCTGGATTGGCTGTTGCTCCCTGACACTGTGACACACCCACCTCCACGGCCCCAGCTAGAGCTGAAAAGATGAACTTTTTCATCAATAACTGAATGCAGCAAATTAAATGGTTGTGAAGATGCATGCCCACCTAACAACAAGGATTGCACACCTACAAAGGAAAAGTATGTAATCTCACAAAAACAAAACAATCCAGCTGTGTTCAATGTTTTCAGAGAGAATTGTCAATGGCACACTAAGACAACCAGGGAACCAAATCCAAACATGCTGACTACAACCCATATGGATATGGCTGTGGCCTACACACAATACACTGAGCTAGCTTACCTACTGAAGCAAATTTTAGGTCTGATTCTTCGTTCATACACTGATGCACATGCCAAGTTGCAAACCCTAAATCAGGCCTGCTATGAGATGAGCTTGGTATTGACTGAGAATATGATAAAAATTTCCTATTAAATTCCCATTAATATATACTTCAATGTATACTTTAATTTTGCCATGTATTTTTCTTCTATCTTTTACTTTTTTTCTCCAAGGTATTGAACAAAAAAAAGTGTATTAAAACCGGACTATCTTCCCATATACCCTTCTCTGCATCATGTCACACTTTCACTCTTCACATTTATGTTATAACCTATTTGTTTTTCTAAGGCTGTATTTGTTTGCAATTCAAATCTGAACAGGATACAAATTTTGTACCCAGTTCAGTTTTACATCCGTTTGTTTGTTATTAAGGCTGCATTTGAAAACGACGCAAATAAGTGTGAATGCAAATATGTAGAGTGTAAAATAGTTCATATAAAATTGTAAAGTTGGGTTAGTTTTGTACTGACAAATTTATCTTCTTACCAAACCAACTTTTAGTTGTAATGGATGCAAACATAAATTTCAATAAAGCATATACTTTTTTTTTTAATCAAAAGTCCACTTGAATGCAAATTCACCTCTTTTTATTGATGTACTTTTATATCTTATTATCAATGTAAATATACATTGGAAAATGTGTTTTTTGTCTTTTGTCAATGCATAAATGTAATGTTGCCAAACACAGGCAAAAATGAACCAGAGTACAAATTTACCCTGAACCAGGATTTACACTCCATTTGCATCGTTTCCAAACGCAGTCTAAGTTTGCACTCTTATTTGATTCAGGATTTGCACTTACTGCCTCGTTTGTATCCATTAATAGTGCAAATTTTGCATATGAAAAACTGATGCAAAATTTGTATAGCTTTCTCCTACATTTATTCTCTCTTGTATGAAGTGGAGGTCACATCATCAATTTACTTCCTATCTTACTCCTCCCAAATAAATAACCTTTCTCCCCGCACACCTCATTTCTATTGACCACGTCATTTTACTTCTTACAAGCAAACAAACAAAAACAATATCATGATCTGAAGCAAAACTAAACCAGGATTTACACTCAATTCATTTGCACTTCTATGCATTTTAAATTAGTACAGATGATGAAATTTGCACAACAATCAAGTTGAGCCTAATGCTCAGTTTGGAAAGAGAGAAAATATTAATACATACAGTACAAATACATACAAGATAATACAAACTGAGAAAGGATTATAACATTAGACCAAGTAATGTCAAGCGACAAAGCTCAGCTGAACTTATATTGTTAACATCCTTTACTTGTAATTTCCTTCTCTAACAGGTTTGATTTCACATTATTTTGTACAAGTTGTACATAAACTACCTGGGGTTTCCATTAATAATAAATACCCCCTTCAACTTATCTATTAATTTCAGATACCCTCACTTTGTTAAATAGCATGTGATGATCGCATTATAGATTTAAACTTTCATGATACCCATTTTAATGTTGTCAAAATCAAGCAAATATTTTAAAATGAAAGAGTGGAGGCAAATTTGGTAACCTGCAAATTGAGGCCTACCTACTATACGGTGTATATGTGAAATGTCAAAGATGCTTTGCTTATTTTATTGCGTATATTGGTGTGATGCAGTAAAAAAAAAAAAAGGAAATTAATAAGTTCTATGAAAACATGTAAGAAATAGAGAAGACGTCGCGATCCAAGTGAGTATGTCAATCCATTTATAAATATAAATGGTTTTTCTTTCTTTTCTTTTCTTTTCTTTTTTTACCTTTTTTTTAAAAAAAACCAAACGTAGCCTTAGAGTACACATTTATCAATCTAGTGAAATATCAGAATTTTCCAAATTTAGCTTCAATTAAGACGTTTTTTTTTTGTTTGTATATGTTTAGTTGGTTTCTAATAAGGAATAACATGTTAGATTAGGATTAAGTTGTATATGTTTCTTTCTCTGTGGGATTAAGTTGTTTTCTTTGTGGCTTCTCTGAGCATAAATTGTTTTTGACCTGCGCTAGGGTTTCACTTCTTTTTAGTTTTTTATTTTATTGTTGGAAAGCCCAAGTAGGAGATATATGTAATTTACCATATTACTTTTGTAATTAAGGAGAAGCAAAAAGTAGAAGCTGAATTAACGTGGTCAAATCATGCAGGCTCAATGTTAAAATCTCCAAACAGCCCCGAAAAGACATATTTAAAGGCTTCACTTTTTTAGGAATTAGGTATTAAGACAGTCCTTTGGGGTGAAATTAACCGGTCCGGATTTCCTACTAACTCAATTCTACCATCCTCTCTACTAACCCAATAAAACAATGCCACCTATACCTAAACATTTTTTACAATCCTAACTTTTCCGAATAATTAACAGCTGTTATTGCCCTCCGTTAGAAATCTTTTCCTAAAAAGTTCTTTTTCTTGTGCACGATTTCTTTGTAATTCTTCTCACCCTTTCCTTTCTGGTGTTGCCAGAATTTATTATATTCACCGGACTGGATGACCTCAACCATAAGTTTCACTATACAACCATTGAACTAGAATCAACCAGGATGAATGCACAGGAGGTGATGAGAAAAAGCGAGGAGTATGTAAAGCAGTTGCTTGCTTGCCAAGAAAGAGATGAAGCACAAGATCAGTTGCAGAGACTACTTAACAATGCCTTACCATTAGGTCCAACTGAAATCTGCACTGTTTTTCCATGTGTTCAACTTGAGAGTCCTCGTTTGCAACCAAAGATGGCAAATTCAAGCGTTACTGAGTCCTAATAGTCTCTAAGAAACATTCAATCATCACTCGCATGGTTCCTCCCCTGTTTATTCCTTCATTGAAAACATGAACATTGCTGATTCAAGTAACACAGGCGTGCAACATCATCCATTTGTCCAAGAATGTAACAAGTTAACCCCCATGGATATGGTATCTGCTGAAAATAGTGGTATCGTGTCTAAATGTTCAACAGAGGTGGATCGGGCTTCTCTGGTAATTGATAATCTGGTTAAGGGAAAGCATTTTCCCCAAAAACGGAGACTCTTGCAGGCTGTAATAGAAGCAGGACCACTGCTTCAAACACTTATCGTGGGAGGTCTTCTACCTCAGTGGTGAAATCTATTGGAGAAAATGGGGTCACCGTAACATTGTGACTGTTTAAAAAGTAGTTAACAGTTAGTGACTGTTGACTTTGAATTGTGCCTCTCGATCACACCCGATCGAATTGTGACCGTTGATGAAATCAACGGTCAACAACGCACCAAAACCAATGCCGCCCATCGCTAGCCACACGGGTGCGAGCAAAGTGCGCCTCTAAAGCGCCTCATTGCGTCGCACACACGCGCGCGCATTGCGCGGTATCGAATCCCCATACTCTCCTCTACTAATTCTAAGGAGTGTAAATCAACTCCTATTGAAATACTGAAAACAAAACTTATAATTTTCCAACGTGGGACAAGTTCAAAACTGGGTTTTGTAAGAGAAAAACTGATTTTTCAATCAAGTGTGCAGGTGCAATTTCTCATGTAATTGACCAATCAAACCCATTGGATTTAATCTCTTATGAGATTAAAATCTAACAAAATCCTCCCCCTCTTTAGCCCTTAAATATCCCACATGTTTCCATTAAAGGGTGTGATCCTGAAACAATTAATCGGGCTCCAGATAACAACCCAAATTAAAATGTTCAAACTTCTTTTAGTTCTTCATCGGTGAATATAACAAATTCCGGCAACATCAGAAAGGAGAGGGTGAGAGGAATTACAAAGAAATCGTGCACAAGAAAAAGAATTTTTTACGAAAAGATGTCTAACGGAAGGGCAATAACAATTGTTAACTATTTGCAAAAGTTAGGATTCTAAAGCATGTTTAGGTATAGGTGGCATTGTTTTATTCGGACCGCAAATTAACAAGTTTTAAGCCACGTTCTTGTGTCTTTTGATTTGATAAAAGGGGCTTTGAATGAAAATTTTCCTACTAAAATCATTATCTTCATCACCATCTCCCTCCTCTTCATCATCATCATCATCATCATCGTTATCATCATTACCATTGAATAATAATCTCTCGCCAGCCTAACATAAATCATGGCCATGGATGAATTCACATCTACTGCGACCATAGTCACAGCATTCCCTCAGCAATGGAAATTACAAAGTAGGCCAAGACTTGAATAGAGAGCTTCAAGCATGGACTCCCACCACAAATCCAAGAGACTGCCTTTGTTGGCTGAGTGAAAATTCTGGAGAAAGCTTAATTATGTGCATTCAACACTAAACGAATGGTATAAGGATGAATTGAGTTAAGCATTTACCTACTAAGATAATGACCGGCCTGATATATATAAATGCTCGACCCTAGATCAATTGGCTATGTTTAGTTTAGAAAAATCAAAACCTAAACCAGATCAGGCCGCTGGCCGGCCGGAGTTTTCAGGCCAGGTGATTTTTTTTTCTAAGTTTATATGTTCAGTCTTTACAAACGAGCTACTTTCTTAAATATGGATGTTCTAGACTTCTTTTACGCTGTGATAATTGATTAATTTTCTAAAAGTCTTTCTTTCTATAGCAACAACATGATTTGAGCTAGTCCACAAATTCAAAAATCCAACCAGCCAAAGAAAATTTTTTCTTTTTCAGCCAAAGAAAAAAGAAAAAATAAAATTTTCACAAAGATTTCACTCGAGGGTTCTATTAATCAGCTTCGATTCATTCATTGTTTTTTGCTTAAATCTTAAATTCATTAATTCATTCTATCTGTATAAACTTCCACCTTGAATCCTTCATATTTTTATTAACTGAAGGCCGAAAATTAGAAATTGGGATTTGAATTTTTCATGGAATGCCAAAACATACTTAAAATAATTAATCAAATCTTTCTATATAATTAAACAAATAAACAAATAAGAAACGCAACGTTTCTACGTTCAACGTGCAGCTCCGTATATGTACAATATCCCAAATAACTCACAACAGAAACCTGACACAGTTCGCCGGAAAGTTTGGTCGCCAGTGACCGTGAAACCTCTTAGATAACCATAAGTTGATGGTAACCTAGTGATGGATGGGGAGATAACGGCGATAGCGGAGGGACGTTAAAGATTCCCTGAACGTCCGTCGTTTCCCAAACAGACGCCCAATTGGAAGGTGTTAAAGGGCGAGCTGTCGAAACGCTGGTCGTGGTGTTTTCTGTCTCCGGTGACCTTTCCCTTTTAACTGGCTTCATCTCTACTTGTTCTTTTACTTGTGTCTCTTCAGCTTCGATATCTCGGCGTCTTTTCCGGGAAATGTTTGTCGGTGGGTCAGATGTTTTGCCGGCCTCGAGAGGGAAGTTGAGAATCGCTTTGCTTCCACGCATCTTGAAGGCCGCTCGGTCGTAAGCTCTTGCGGCTTCGATGGCTGTATCGAAGGTTCCCAGCCAAACCCTAGATCCCCGGCGGTTCGGGTCCCGGATTTCGGCTGCGAATTTCCCCCATGGCCGCTGCCTTACGCCTCTGTAATGCCTTCTCTCCTCAGAATCCGATGGTTTCTGGTTCGAAATAGTCACTACCGGTTGAGCCGGTTCGTTGAAGTCGGACCATTCGAATTTCTGTACGGAAGGGAGAGAGATCTTCAGCGACGGACGTCGTTCGTTGAAACTCGAGCTGGAGCTCGAGCTCAGGGATTTCGGGGTGGTCAAGTCGGCGATTTGAGGCTTCGTTTCAAATTGAAAGAAAACGTCTTGGTTATCATCGAATGGAATACGATTAGGGGGAAGCTCCAATACACCGTTATCATCCTTCTCGTTGAGCTTCAGATAGTCAGAGATTTCAATTTCTGGTTCTGGAGCCAGTGGCCCAGACATGGACGGGTAGAAAGCACCGTTAAAAGCTCCATCTTTAAGCTCGGAAGCTGAAACATCAGAGCTTGCAGTGTAGGAGGCGAATGAATCGGATTTAGAGATCAAAACTTGTGGTTTGTCTCCAAAAGTAGCTATTCCATTGATCTTGGGGGTGAGCTCGTTCAAGAAGCTTTCGAAGGAGGCGAAGTCCTCGAGGAGGTGTTGTCTTATGAGATCCAGAGCTGAAGCTTCGTCCGGCGTCGCCATGACGGGAGAGCTCATTATGTTCTTTGAAGCTTTGAAGAAGCGAAGACCAGAGGAGAGATCGATAAGATAAGAAGAAGAAGAAGAATTCGAAATTCGAAATTCGAATTGGGATAGAGAGCCAAGATGATTGAGAGTGGAATTAAGGGAGTGATGGTATATAAAGCGGTGAGGAATTTGTCTGGAGATGGAAATGGCGACTCTTTCATGGGAGGTTCCACGATGGGCGAACGAAGCATCCCACTTACTTTTTATGGTCTTTAGTTTTTCGACAGAGGGATGAAAATTTTACAATTTATTATTTATTCTTCAGGATAAAGATAAAACCTATTTCCAGGGTACTTCCAAAGAACAATCAGTTTGACGAATATGCCCCTTGCATTTGAATACCAAAATCAAATAAGGCTACAAAAATTAAATTATTAAGTTTAATTTATTTCTTGGAAATGATATATTATGAAATAACGTGATTAAGGGATGGTTATTAGTAATTAATTTGTGATTTTCATCTTTGTGTTACTGCCATGCCCGTGGTGGCTCATGGTCTGTGCCTGACTTAGACTGTTAATCAATCCCCCAAATTTTCTCAAAAATATGAATAAATTAAAGCTTTGTTTTGAAGAATTACTCTTGTGAAATTCAACAAAAGCACCTGATGGCTGAACGTTTATTGTGTGCAAATGTGGTTGGATTGCTGATTGCAGCATTCTTCTTCTTCCACATGATTTAAGCAGGGATGACGGTAGGAAACATTGGATTGGGTTGATTTGAGTCAAGTTGTTTAGAAGAAGAATCCTAATTAAGTATGCAAGTATAGGGCAAATAAATTAATTCGAAATAAATCATGGTTTAATCATGTCAAGAATAATATTTTTAATTCCAAAAGAATAAGGGCCCATTTTTTTTTTTTGGATTTTGAGTGGGGAGAAAGTTGGTGAATGAGAATTTTAATTGCTCCTATTGACCAAAAAAACCCAAGTTCTTTTTTCAGATTTATGTGGAATTCATGAAATTTTTATTTTTTAGGGATATCTCGGCGGGTAAGTAACTTTTACATCTGAAAAAAAGTTGACAATATTTTAATGAGACAAAATTACCCCTTATAATAATGATTTTTTATGGCTAAAACAGTTATTGTTTTATTTAAGTGGAAAATAAAAGAACTGGGGTAAACTTACCAGCAAAAAGAGGAGGCTGGGGGATTTTGTATTTTGCTCAATAAAATTGCTTGATTTTTCTACTAATAATTAAAAAGAAAGAGACAAAAAAAATGGGTTGTTAAAAAGCCGTTTTTTTAGCAAAAAAACAGCTCCAGATCATTGATTGAATAATTCAAGCTAGCTAGAAAAATTTGTACGTCTATGCCATCCTCTGGCATCTCAAAACAGTATTCCTGGTTACAGTCACAGGCCCCATATATCATCCTATATGAGCCAAAATCAAAGTATATATATCCTGTATTAATTAAGGCATTGTTTGCAGCCATCCACCCATTACTTTGTGCTCTGATTAGTCTCCATATTATTCTTCTGTTGCATCACTTCTCTCTCAAGATTAAAGAGAGTCTTATACATCCAATTAAGTAAAGAATATTTGATTCATCAATCTGATGAAACAAAACTAATGCATGGGATGATCTATTGATTACGAGGAAGTCAACAAATAAGGTGGGCACCTATGTAAGGTATCAAAAAGAAGACTAAGACCGCATCAAAATGGTTGAGAATGGGATGGGTTCCAAATTAAGCTTCTACCCATGCACCCTTATTACATGGGCTGGTTCACTGGTTTCTTTTATTCTTTCTATTCCTTGACTCATTAATGACTCATCTTCTGCAGCTGACCGGCTCGTTTCCTTCTAATATTTGGTCCAAAAGGTTATGTTTGAAAGTTATTTTCTTCATTTATTTGAATTATTCAAATAGTTGTTTTGTAATTCGTATATATCAAAAGAAATACGTCAAAAATGTTCTTTTATGAAAGGAGAAACACCAAAATCCTTTTAAACCAATAATGGATAAGCAACTATAGGGTGCATTTGATTTGCAATCAGAATTGGAATTAAAATCAAAATGATCTATTCCTATAGTATTTTTGGCTCAGACAGAAATGAGAATCAGAATTATTGAAATTAACTGGAATAGGGTTTCATTCCTGAGGGGTAGGAAAATATTATTCCACCAAAAATGAAAATAGAATTCTGATTCCACCCAACCAAATAATTGGAATTAAAATGATTTATTTCTAAACCCTTATTCCTGTAAATCAAACGGGCCCTTAATTTAAATTGAAATATCAAGATTTTTTCCTAATTAAGCAAGTAATTGGAATGTGTTTGGGCGTCCATTGCTCTCCAAGCCAGCTTGGTCTTATCCACATAAAGTGAGAACAAACTTGCTAGAGTAGCGCTGCCATGCACGCACGTTCCTCTCGCTCAATTATATCCCCCCACCCCACCAACTTGCGCAGCTTGGCCTCATTCATTGCCAACTTAGCTGTCTGTTCTGTTTGTATCTTCAATTCTACTCTACCGACGTACGTCGCCCACGTTCTCTGATTTTTCTTCTAGCGACTGTCTTTGATCAGTCCGGAGAAAAGTAGCAGCTATCCGTTATCAACATACCCTGCCACGTGTCCTACATCAGGAGACAAAAAGACCAAGAACTAACGTTGAAGGGTCCTATAACCCTACCAAATTAACCTACCTGGACCAAAATAACTTCTTTATTTTTTGAAATTTCTAATCCTAATTCCTAACATCACAGTACAGCCAAATACAAGCAGCGAAAGCACATAGTTTCATACTTCCATCTAAGCTAATCTTTTGGCCCACTGAATCTCCATAGCGGGACCCAGTTGATCCATGCCCGGTAACTTGATACTGATCTTTAAGATACGTGACAAGTGGCAAATACAGGGCCCGGACAGCTGTACAGGTTTATGCCTATCATCTTCTCCTAATTGTGAAGATCTCCCATCGTCAGAGACAAAACAGAGTGATTCAATGTTTTATTATTATTTTATATATTTTTTTGTTTGATAATTAAGATTGATCAAATGGATAGCATCATCCAAACGCATAGGTGGGTCCAATATGTAAATTCATTTTTTTATTATTTTCGTGTTTTGTGTTGTATGATACCAAAACAAATTGCATCACGTGGATGCATGGATAAAGTCGTCGCAGATCAAAACCATCCACGGAATATGGAACCTTTGGACTAGTCACGTATTCAATCTTTGACTCAAGGACGTCAACTAACATGTGCTTATTATAAAACTCATATAATTACATTTTTTTTTGTATTTCGTTTGAAAGAATCCCTAAACGATGAAAAACATAGGCGATGCTTGGTATCAATGCCGTTTTATGAGAGAACGGTGCCTTATAGGCATCATAGAAAAAACGGTGCTACAAATAACTTTTTTTTGTTTGGTACCGTTTTTCTAGAAAAAACGTTACTTTAAATCATGTCATAGAAATCGTAAAAGTGTGGTCTGGAACAACACCAAATTTAATGTTTTTTGAAAAAGTGGTGCATTGCTGTCAATGATGCAATTCCATGGCATCATCTTTGATACTGGATAATATAGATCAATGTTGAAAACGTTGCTGTCAGCATTGGTACGGTGGTACCAAACAAAATCAATGCTGTTTTCTCAAAAAAATGCCTATATGATAATATCGGTTCCAAACAAAAAGAAGCACCGTTTTCTAAAACGATGTGTTTACAACTCCACATGCCCAATACCATTTTTTGAAAAACGGTGTAACGTTCCCAACACTGATGCCAAACACCTACATAATTATAATAGTATTAAAGGGGATCCCTACCTTTTCTTTCCTTTTCATATATTTTCTTTCAAACCAAACACAACCTTACTTTTTACTATTTGCATTTTTATCTATAGGAATACAATTTAATTCCAAAATTACTTTAAATAAGTTCTATAAAATACCATATTTGTGCTAATGATAGCTTTTTTCAAATAAAATGATCATTTTGGTTTTCTACCAACTTTGATAGAAGAAAAAAAAAACTTTGGTAGAAGAGATGTTTATGTATCAAACATTGGGGGCTTTTGATAGTTTCCTTTTGCAAACAAAAACATCAAATTAAAAAAATATACCAATCAATATTTCTAACTCAAGACCTACTTAATTGGTGAATGATGAAATACTATGGCATTGGATCATTATTTAATTTTACAAATGTTATCATCTTTCAACAATAACTTCCATTTTAGTCATTTTAAAGTTTGTAAATTTTATTCACGTTAAGGCTCGATTTGGAAAGAGTAAAAATATAAATATGTACAATTCAAATACATACAAAATAATATAAATTATAGGGTTTTACACTGTACATATTTGTAGTTGTAATCCTCCTTATTCCAACAGAGCCCAAGGCACTATTTATTTGCAATGCAAATGTGAACTGGATACAAATTTGTCATTACTTGAAACATCAAATTTGATGCTTCAGCTCTAAACAGCAATGATTGATCAATCCCACATGCATTTCAGTTGAAGTGACTCCCTTATGTAATGTGACAACTCACCTTTTTCATCAATTTCTTGATCAACCTCAAAATATTTCATGAGGAAACTGTAATGGTACCAAATATAATCTAAGTTAATTATGCGGTTGTTTGGCATCGTTTCCAATTCATGGAGCAACGGCGCCACATCAGTGCCACGTAGGAAAAATGGTGTTCCAGGAAACAGTCATCTGTTTGGAATTGTTTTTCCATAGAAAACAGTGATCCAAGTCACGCTTTGAAAATTGGGACGGCATGGTTTGGAGCAATGCCAAATTTGGCATTTCCTGGAGCTGTAGCTCGTTGCTACCAACAGGGCAATGATGTGACAGTAATGTGGCACTGGATAATGGGTAGAAATACAGAAAACATTTCGTAGAGCATTGGTACCAAACAGAAAAAGTTGTTGTTGCTCCAGGAAACGTCCTACATGGCAGCAACGATTCCAAACAAAAAAAAGACACCCGTTTTCTGAGAAAACGATGCTTCCAACCCACGCATCAGAAAACGGTGCTGCAACTGCAGCATCTATGCCAAACATATACTAAATATCAACATGCATGTATAACACATGGCAAATTTGCATATAATACACGCATCACATGTTTATTGACCTTTAAAATCTCTAGATGCAAATTTTTTTGATGGTATGAAAAATATGAAAATAATTTAGGAAAATTTATAATATACGAACACTTTGTGTTTTGAAAAATATGGAACCAAAAATTGAAAAAATTTTCTAATTTATATATATCTTAAGAATTTAAAGACATTTTCATCTTTCTTTTACATATGCATATATTTAATATGTTATATATATATAATATAATATTACATATAAAATATACTTAATTTTTCAATGAGAACGTTTTAAACACAAAATCATATTTGATCCATCTCTCACCACATTACATTTATGCTATGTTTGATTTGATAGATTATAAGAGCAACAAAACGTTGAGGTAAAAGTTGTTAACTAAATTTGTTAAATTCCTTAAAAATAAGTTTTTTTACATTTTCCTTCCTTTCCCTACTTTTTCCTCCAAATCAAACATACCCTTTAAATCCGAATTTTTATTTTCTGTCAAACCAAACACAACCTTATTCTCTCTCTCTCTTTCCTTTGCAGGTTTCTCTAGATATTTGATCAGGTCCAGTGAACCACACTGTCATCTCTGTGATATGTCTGTTGTAATAGGACGGTGTACAGGAACTACATTCAAATCAGATGGTGAAAAAAATGATATTATATTGCATTTTCTTCGTGTACAGGGAAAGATGTAAAGTTAAAAAGAAGGAAAATAGAGTACAAAAGAGATAATCCTTTATCAGATGAGAAAGACAAAGTAATAAGTCATTTCAGTACGGCCACTTCAGCCGTTGTCAAATTGTTCACTTGCTCTTTCTTTCCTGAAGGGTAGGAAAACGGTACCACATCGTGTTCAAAATTTCAATTTTCTACTAAAGTGGACACAAAGATATCTATTTGGCACAGCACATTGTACATCTGATTTTGGTTGTTAATTTTTAATGCATTCACATAAATAAGCTGATCAGATCCATAGATCTAAGTATTCGTAGTATGTTATTCATATATGATGCTACACACTTTATTCTTCTTTATTTTATTATATACGCTAATGGTACTGTTATTTAGAATTATCGTGAATTAATATTAAATTCTACATTGTCTCTTCTGATATAAATGATAAGTATATTTCAACCTTTTTTTTTTGTTTTTCTATTTAAGTCTTGGTTGGCCAAATTTTTGATCCACCCAGGTGACGCATTGACAAACAATCCAAACTCTTTTAGATCTTTTTTAATAAACACATGGGCTGCATTATTACAGGATCTTTTTACATGTACAAAAGAAACCGACAGACCTTCAGTATTGCATTAGGCCGATTGGAGGTAGGGGCGTAATCAAGTGAATTTGATTCACAAGTTCAATGCTTTCGATAATTCTATTGCTTTTTTCTTAAAAGTCAAATGATCTTATCCATCCGTGAACCATGGTTGGCCAACGCCTATCAACCAATTAATTAATTATTTCGAACGGCAAATGAGAGGTTAGAGCTTAACTTGATGACCACCATCTGCCGATGCTCGTATTTAAGCCTTTAAAAGGAACTCTGTCGATCAAGATCAGTTCCAAACATCTCACAGAAGCATGGGTTGAGAGGTCTGGTTTTCAATTAGAGTTAATGTGGGTTGAAAAAATGGTAATAACCAATCAATCAATATAATATAAAAGAATCATTGTGACAACTGAAAATTCTTTTTCTCTTAGTTGGTCACTCAAATCAATCAATGTCAACCCAAATCCCCTCTTAATTAATGTCTGAACATGATATGATATATATATATATATATATGATTGGGATTTTTGGACTGCAATACCCTCACCCTCAGAAATCTGAATTGCATCTCATTTCTAGTTTATTAATAGCCCCTCTTAAAAATCGCATCCTGTTCGTGGATCACTCCTTAAAAATTCTAGCTTTACTTTAAGGGTGGATTGAACGGTTAAAACCCCTTTTTAAGGGTTTCTGACTGTTTAACACGGTGGATACTATTGTTTAGACAAAAGTGTTTGAAATTTTGATATAGATCTGTAGAATTCAGAATTTTGAGGTAACTGCGTTATGCCGTCTTCAGTTTTCAAGGCGTCAACAGATTTCAGGCTGTTGTCAAGGCGTTTCAATTTTCAACTATAAGGCCATGTTTGAAATCAATGACATTGATGTCAGTTTATTTAGGTATTTTTTCTATGAGAAATATTTTCGCAGATTATGGCTGAATTTTGAGGTAACTGCGTTATGCCGTCTTCAGTTTTCAAGGCGTCAACAGATTTCAGGCTGTTGTCAAGGCGTTTCAATTTTCAACTATAAGGCATGTTAGAAATCAATGACATTGATGTCAGTTTATTTAGGTATTTTTTCTATGAGAAATATTTTCGTAGATTATGGCTGTTCATAAGAAGGCCCAATCCGATCAAACCGATCAATTCGGATCGGCTCAATCCGAGTCGATCGGGTTTTCATCAGCATCGATCGGTTTTGGGTTGTACAAATTCATAAATCGATGGTTCGGGTCGGTTTCGATTTTCTTGTGTGAAAACCGAAACCGACCTGAACCGAATTAACTTAGTTCCTATTTAACTAAAAACTGAAATATCTGAAAATATATATTCCAATATCTATATCTAAAAAATATATATTATGAAATATGTCAGATATATATTTCCAGAAAATATATATTTCAATATATTTGTATGTATATTTTTTATTATATTTCTAAAATACATATTTCAGTTTTAAATATATTTCCAGAAAACTAGGTGGGCATGAGGGGCATGGATGAACTTAGAGCCAAGGATTTGAGCGCCATGGAAAGCTATTAATCACCACAACAAAAAACAAGAAACACTTTCGTAACCACCTATTTAGTAGGTGCTTGGCATCAATGCCATTTCTTTGAAAAAAACAATGACATATCAGCATTATCTCTAAAATCCGTTTTTCGGAAAATGCCTGATATTTGATTAGTTGTTTTTCGGAAAAAAAAAAACGTTTTGACCATGTCTTGGAAACTGGGAAAGGTGTGGTTTGAGAAAATACTATTGGTACTAGCAACAATATGCTGATATGGCAATGAAAGACGCCTATGTGATAGCAACAATAGTGATACCAAATAGAAATCCCGAAAAAGTAGGAGAACTTACACCCAGCAAGACTCTTGCAACCCCTTGCACTCCCAACGCAGATCTGGGTCGATATCTCTATGGACTTTGTTGAAAGCTTGCCTAAGGTCGGAGGGAAATCCATCTTATTCGTAGTGGTGGACCGCTTCTCAAAATATGCTCATTTCATTCCATTGTCTCACCCCTACAGCGCAGTTTCTGTGGCCCACGCCTTTTTCACACACAGCTTCCGCCTACATGGGCTGCCTGAGACCATCGTCAGTGACAGGGATGCAGTCTTCACCAGCACCTTCTGGAAGGAGCTGTTCAGATTACAGGGCACGACCCTAGCCTTTTCCGTCGCCTATCATCCACAGACGGACGGGCAAACCGAGGTTGTCAATCGCACCATAGAAATGTACCTCCGTTGCTTCGTGGGGGACCAACCACAACGCTGGGTGGATTGCCTTCCTTGGGCCAAATACTGCTACAACACATCTTACCACTCGTCCCTCGGCATGACTCCCTTCTGCATGGTGTATGGGCGAGACCCTCATCGTCTTCTCTCCTACAAACCGGGTTCAACACGGTTGGAAGAAGTAGACCGTAGCCTCCAAGACCGCGATGCCCTACTGGCTGAAGTCTCCTTACGGTTGCAGCAGGCATAGGCACGTATGAAGATAGCCTACGATCAGCACTGCCGCGAGGTCACCTTCCAGCCAGGACAGTTCGTTTGGCTAAAGCTCCAGCCCTACCGACAGCTCTCCCTTAGGCGACGGGGCCCCCAAAAGCTAACCCCAAGGTTTTACGGGCCTTCAAAGTTCTTCGACAGATCGGTAAGGTTGCCTATCAACTGGAACTGCCCAAGCATAGCAAAATCCACGATGTCTTTCATGTGTCCCTGCTAAAGCCTTTTACAGGGACTCCCCCAACGCAAGTGCCTCCTCTACCCCCTCTCAAGGACAGCAGACCCATCCTCCAACCTAGAGCTCTCGTCCGGTCACACATCAATCAGGGCACCTTCGAGGTTCTAGTAGACTGGGACGGACTACCATCAGCAGAGGCCACTTGGATTCCATGGACCGACCTGCACAACGCCTACCCCGACTTCGAGCTTGAGGACAAGCTCGTTGCCCAGGAGGGGTGTAATGTTATGGACACGACTCCTGGCAACATGCTGCGCCACAACCATAGGCAGCAGCGCGCCTAGCGGCACGCATCGCCCGACAGCGTGCCGCGGTACAGTCTGCCAGCCTCTCGGCAGCAGCATGCACCGCACGGCAGCAGCACTCGGCAGCAGCACGCACCGCACAGTAGCGGCATGCACCACACGGCAGCAGCAAGGTGGGTCGCGCATGCCAATGTAGAGCGGGGCCCACACGCCAACTGTACCTTTCCCTTATCCCCTATTTTTGTGTTTCCCTTAGAAGTAGGAGTTTGAGTTTCAATAAAAGTTTAAGTTGCGATAAGAGAGGGACTACCTTAACCGAATACAAGAAGGAAACCCTCCTGTAATCTCTTATTTAAGGAGCTGATTTATTCAATAAAAGCATCGAATTTTCAGTCAAGAAGAGAACAGGGAGAGTTAGGTGATATCTTGAACAAATCACCCCTCAGTCCGCCATCATAGGGTCAACTCGCAAAAGGAAGGCAAGGGAAAGGCAAAGAGTTTTCCCTGTAAACCGCCCCGTGACGAGATCCTACGCCCGGGCCCATAACAGCCTTAACACCCATTGATGATGTCAGAAAGCACCGAGTCATGCTGACATGACAATTTGAAGCTTGGAGAATGAGATCGGCAGATGAAGTCTACAAGACAAACAACGTTAGACGACCCGGGGGATGATTCAGGTAAGGGACTCTTGATGGTCAAGTACCGAGTTGACAAGGCGAAAGAGAGCAATCGAACATGAGATCAAAGCAATAAAATGTAAGCCAAATAGTGAGCACGACATCACAATCATCGTTATCCAGTTCCCTGCGAAGTGGAGGGAACTGGACTTATCGTCGCCTAGTGAGCATTATGTTTGCGTATGTCTAGGGGGCGCTATTTGGTGCAAACGGATAAGGGGAAAGACGTGCCACTTAAGTGGGAGTCATATTGAGGTCGGCTTGTTCCTTCAAGTCACGGGTTTCCCAAGTCAGACAAGAAGGTCAGGTGTGCAGAACAGTCACAGTGGTCATGTACCCTAGGCTTGCAGGCCGATCTTCCGATCTACTCTTAAGCGAAGTCATAACTTGTTTGGACTAAGAAGTCGATCTATCAAATAGCATGTAAGCAAGGAGGTCATGCCACATATGATACCAAAATGTCATTGGAGGTTTAAATCATCCCTCATATTGTGGGTAGACTTAGCAACCATTGCCACTTGCCCCTAAGCAGTATGGAGAATAAGGAGCCATTTGACAAGTTTTTTTTGGAAGATTTTTAATAGTTATGACAGTTAAATTAAAAGACGTATTGAACTTTTACATTAAGATCTGAGCAGTCTGAAACCTATTTGATTAAGACATTTTTTCACACAAAGACAAATAGAAAAAACTGTAAAAGTTCTATTTGGAATTCCTTGAAAATCACCTGCTTTGGACTTCTTGCATCTTTTGATCAGCACGTTGGCTTTCGACGATTAAATCTACCACAAACCAAACAGAAAAAAACTGAATCACGGTCTGTCGAGTTTGTAAATAATTGACAAACCATGCAAAAATATGCACCAAACGGGGCCTAAAACTTGAGACATGGAAGTTCTATGCTAGCATGCATTGATTAATAAAACTCCAGCCACGTTATTCAAGACTTTGTTAGGAATGGTGGGTTGAGTAATTGTGTACATACCGAGGCTTTGATATTATTCACTAGTACAGAATCTGTAGCAATTAACAAAGGGGAGTTAGTTAATTTGCTCTTCCTGTATATCATTCAGTATAACCCTGAAGTTGTATTTGGAAACGATGCAAATATGTGTGAACGCAAATATGTAGAATGCAAAACAGTTCATATAAATTGTAAAATTGGATTAGTTTTGCACCAGCAAATTTATCTTCTTACTAAACAGACTTTTAGCTGTAATGGATGTAAACATGAATTCCAATAAAGCATGTGCTTTTTTTTTATCAAAAACCCACTTGAATACAAATTTACTTCTATTTTTATTGATGTACTTGTATATCTTATTACCAATGTAAATAAACATTGGTCTGTCATTTGTCAATGCATAAATATAATATTGTCAAATACAGGCAAAAGTGAACCAGAATACAAATTTACCCTGAACCAGGATATACACTCCATTTGCATCGTTTCCAAATACAGCCTGAGGAATTACTGAATTCAAAGAAAATGACACATCCCAGTAAGGGAAAATGAAACCCAGATAAAGAAGACACTGAATTGCACCTGGCTAATAAACAAAAATTAGAATTTGGCATATTATATCAACGGGGCCTCAAAAAACGTTTACAGAAGGAAACAGTCCCCCCCCCCGCCATGAATCTCAGAATTGCTATACATATAGCAGGTGACTCAATAAGTTCAATCAACTGAAAACTGAAGGATAATAAATTATGAATTTTTTGAGGATCAAATAAGGGGCTTCAACTGTTTGAATTGGTATCTTATGTCATATTCATTTTGCTTCATACTTCCTAGGTCAGCGTCAGCTGAGGATATATATACCTGAGTCAGGTACCTCTGAACCCAAAATCTTGGAATACAGAGGCCCTACTGAGATCATCAACCCACGACCAGGTAAGAATACATGAATTGATTGCATGAATAAATAATAAATATGCAATTTCAGTTAAGCAAGAAAGCTTTATTAAAAAAAAAAAAAAAGATCTAAGTAGGTGGGTTTGAATCACATTATGATATAGAGCCAAGGAAACATCAGCAACAGTAGTAACTTGCAAAAGTTTAACTGAAAAATGACATTTGAGACTTGAGAGCTTAAATTATAATTCCAATTGCTGTAAATTGCAACAAATTCCGTCAATTACATCTACTTTTCTTTCGATCTTTGTCCAAATAATAAGTAATTTACGTATCCCATCATCAAAACTCTTTATCACAAATTAAATTGATAGTTGTATTACCGTCTTCCAATTGCTGATCAGTTTCTTTTTTCTGAGGTTTGTAGTTGTCCTTGTTTTGAAATAATAAAATCATTAATATTTGGGTCCGGGTCTCTTGCATTTTTCTTGGAGAGTGGGCCTTGGTGGTTGATGCAATGGTTGGATGATTCATTGTGACATGGGTGATTAGGGTTCAAATCTTGGAAATAGCTGAGGCATCTGTCCCTCTCCAAACCCTGCATTGATGTGAGCTTCATAAATTGAATTGCCTTTTTTTTATCACTTAAATTTTTTTCTTATATTTTCTTTCAGTCGCTTATACGTCTCATGTTTTCAATATATCTTTTTTGTTTATATTTTTAATATCATGGTTTTCAAAAGCGGACCGGATTGGACGGGTTGGACCGGAAAAACCGGGAATCGGTTAGGTGATCAGTTCTGTTTTACTCTAGAACTATTATTTCCCCTAAAACCGTTGATTTGGTCAGTAAACCACTGACCCAGACAGTTGAACCATTCAACGGTTTGGCCAATTTTTATTTTTTTTAATTTTTTGTCAGTACAGGCCATCCGTTCGGTTTGAACAATTGGACGGTTCGACTTGGGAACTTGACCCCTGATCGATTCATTGTCCAAATCAGTTTTAAAAACCTTGTTTAATACTTAAAATTGTAAATTCCATATTATTGGGAATGACAATTTTCACCCTAAAATCAGGGCCCCCCCCACCCCACCCCGAATGAAGTAGGGCTGTGCTAACCACAAAAAAACGTTAGTGCATCCTTTGGCCCTAATGTCAATGAAGATGGTCTATTTAGAGGAGAAATCAGCTACTCTTATTGGAGTAGGGTTGGGCTAAAACCATGAAACCACGGCCTTCGATGCATTGTTGTGACCCCACCTTGCATCACTTCATCCAATTCAAGGTGGAGCCGCATCAAAACATCATGGTTGTAGCCTTAACATGCTATTCAATCCGGAATCAAAAAATTTTGAATATACATTTAGGGGTGTTTTCAATATATATAAGTTTTAAGAATAAAAACAACTACCACATCAGCAAAATTATATATATTATAAATTACGATTTCAATCGAAAGTATCTACTAGGCCCATGATCGCAACTACATTTTCTTTTTAACAAGGAATATTATCAACCCATACACATCATCACCAGCATTTTGAATTTAAAAATGGGAAAATTCCCGATTAGTACCCTGTACTTTGGGTTTAGTGTCGCTTTGGTTCTCAAACTTTCAAAATGTGTCAATCCACTACTTGTCATTAACCAATCTGTTAACTAGCCATTAAGTAAAATTCGAAAAGACACAAATGCCCTTTGAGTGTCATCTAATTTTCTTTATCAACTATCCACATGTTGATAAAAAATGAATAGTCTCAAATCATTCTCTTTTATTCAAGAAAGTTGGGGTTACGTCTTCGTGGACATTCTGATGACTTGAACTTTCTTGAACAAAAGAAGAAAGAATTTGGGACTGTTCATTTTTTATCAAAGTTTAGATGGTTGATAAAGAGAATTAAATAATACTTAAAGGGTTTTTGTGTCTTTTCAAATAGCAGTTAATGACTGGTTAACAGACTGATTAATGGCAGATAATAGATTAATACATCTTAAAAATTCAGATATTAAATTATCGCATTTTAAAACTTGAGGAACAAAGTAGCATTAGAACTAACGTACAGAGTAAAATTCTGAAAACTTTTCCTTTAAAAATTAACAAATAGGACGATGGTCGTCGCCGACAAAAATGCTGCGACCAAGGTCAAAGAAGATTTGAGCTTAACAAAGTGGAGGGGAAAGGGAGATGTTATATGAGCATGTGACATCACATGTTGCCATATCACCCTCTCCCCAGCCCCCACGTAGAAATTTCCTTGTAGTTTCTTAATTTTACTTTGAATAAAAGTAGACACTTTCAATGGGTGAAGAGTCAATATACGTGGAATATAGAGTTGACTTGGACTTAAAACTAATGAACACGTGTAAATTCAAAGATCGCTATCTGATGACCAGTCTATAATTGCCACACGAGCTTTCCACGTAATTGGCAGAAAAGTGAATGCTTGGTGTAGAGATACAAGCAGGTTGAGACAGATAATATTGAGTTTCGATAGTCTGATACACTGGATAGGGCGTATCTGACCATGGCTTTTAAAACAGGAGACCGAACTGGTCAGGGGTCCAGTTATTGTGTTGAACCAAACGGTCAGCCCGTTTTGATAAAAAAATGAAAAAATATAAAAATAAATAGAAATAAAAAATAAAAAACCAGTCAAAATCGTTCGAACGCTTAACTGCTTGGGTCAGCAGTTTGCTGACCAAAATCAACAGTATTTATGAAAAATCCGATTTTGGGGAAAACCAGAACCAGTCACTTGACCGATTCCCGGTTTTTCCAATCTGACTTTAAAATCACGCACTTGTATTTTATTTTACTTATTTTTTTAAACATGTTCAGAGGAGTTGGTATAAGGCCTTGCTACCCCTTGAAACGACCTATATTTCGCCTCACCAATATGATTCATATCATCTAATATGGACCGGTACGTTATGAAATGTTGATCCTTAATCATAATCAGAGTTTTAAAACCCCATTCAAAGAGGTTGAACTGATTTTTTCCAAGGTCACATGGGTCCAATGTTTAAGTGTTTGTATCAATTAGACCTATTCATGGGCTGAGTAGCCCAATGGCCCGACCTGACCTGGCTCATTATAAGTTAGGCTTGGCCATAATTTTAGACATGTGAGCTCGAGCTTTCTCAAAAAAGCATGGCCCGAGCCCGACATGATATTATATATTAAATAACAAAAAATATATTTTATTTAATAAAAATATATACAATGTTTTTCTATGTTCTTCTTCTCTTTTTTTTTCAAGTAATAGTGAGATGTTTATTATTTTTGAGTTTTGAAAGTTTTTAATATAAATAAAACACTTTTTTTATTGAATAAAAAAATTATATTCTCAAATTTCTGGCCGGGCTTCGGGCTTTATATGAGGGTTGACCTCAAGCTCAAGACCTACATCCAATGGTCGGGCCAGACTCGAGCTTGGGCCTGAATTATTCTATTGATACATAGACAAAACCCGACCCGGCTCATAAACAGGTCTAATATCAATGGGTCAATTTGTTTCATCAAATTGACTAAGGTAGTCAGACCATTCAACTCATCACCCAATCATGATACCGGTTTAGGTTAATCACTAACATGCCTTTGATCAAACATCCATTAACTTGATCAAAGACTCAATAACCCAGGTGGTTGAACCATCAACCCACTTGACCCGAACAATGGGTCATGGGTTACGAATTATAATATACTACTGTCAGGGTACATGCCATGCATGTGTGCAATTGATGGTAAAAATATAAGTTAAAAAATATGTTATCAAATATAACTTTTATGTTATCAATTATTCACTTAATAATAATATAAATACTTTTTACTTTTAGGTTTATAAATTTTTTATTAACATTTATATCTACGCACATTTATCTATGTATGTGGGGTGGTGGAGGTTGAAATCATGATCCATGCTAGCAAGAAGATTTGGAGCTCGGTTGCCAACTGATGGCAGATCTACAAGAAAATAGTGTCAGAAGGCCCACGAGGATGTCCCGTGCAAGGAACTCCATGGCTTAAGTCAATAAATGTCGAGCTCTCTGAGGTGATGAAAAATATGCGAATAGGAATGAAAGAGGAAGCATGCCAGTATGTAGACCTACATTGTGAGGGTGGAGGTTTGCCCTTATATAAACCCTCGTGGCTCAATTGAAATGTGTCCAATACGTTCCGGCTATCGATGACTAATTGACTATGCGTTTGCTATTTTCAGAATGCCCCTACACGACATATGTCTGAAATCAGCTATCCCCTGTGGACAGAGGAGAGAGAGAGAGAGCGCCACATAGGTCAAAGGCATATTAAGGTTAAAGAGGTCCCTCGGGTCGCAGGCTACCCAGGTCAAATAATAGGTTGGGGGCACGGTATGGTCAAATTGAACGTGTGCTTTGCCTGTAGGCCGATCCAGTGAGGTGCTCTTAAGCGAGGTCGAAGTTCACTTGAGCTGAATGGTTGAACTGTTGACTGCCACCCAAAAGGAAAACAGATTGGCCTCCTGGTTTTCAAAACATTGGGTCCAAACTTAGTGGCGGATCTATGTATAGAAGTGAGTGTGGGCAATTGCCTGCACTTATATTTGAAAAAGGTTTTATACAATTATGAAAATATGAAGAATTTAATTTTTTTTTTATAATTGCCCCCACTCAAATAAAATAATAGGGGGGTCAAATAACAAATTGGCTTCTTAAATATATGGGGACATTATTTTAGAGATTAATAGGTAAGAAATAAAGAAAAGATATACAAGAATGACATCTATGTCTCTATTCCATATTGACCAAGTTACGAGGTTTGAGATTTAGGCCATGTTCAGTTTTTGGTAAGTTATTTATCTAGGTAAATGCAGTTACTTGAGTAAGTTTTTTCTTGGAAAACACTTACTCAGCTAAGTGTATTTACCCATGTTCTTTTATTTCCCAAGTAAAAAAGAAAACGACCATTTTAACCATTAAAATTCATTATTAAATGGGGCATTTTTGTTTCATTCAAGTGTTGGAATCTTTTCCCCAATGTGAGAAAACTATTTACCCACCTAGGAGATGGGTATACTAAGGAAAATAAACTTTCCCTGGTCCCCACATTAATACGAAAAAAGAGCATGGTGTTCTTGGTCAATGGAAACCAAAATCCCATTGACCAACTTTTCACCCTCTCAAAATCCAAAAAAAGAACACCCTCTTAGGGTTTTAACTTTTACGTTTTTTTTTTGTCCCCTCAACAACTCAATCTCATCTCTCTACTTCATCTCTTCAAACCTATTGATGACAATTTTCCTTATCCCCATTGAATATCCATCCTCCCCCGCTGAGTACTGCCCCCACTGATCAAAGTTCCTTGATCTGCCACTATCCAAACTGCCCAAGCTGACAAATTATTGACTTAATCAATGACATTTTGTAATATAGTTGGCTATATGTTGAACAAAACTGGGATTGTGACTAATTTGGATTAACTGAACATGATGATTGTGTAGCAAGTTGTGGAACCGATAATAATGTATGGAAGTCACAAAATACATGAGGTTGAATGATTGTGGGCCCAATGTATTTTATGATTGATGTGAGGCATTATCATTGATTCTACAGTCTACTAAACAGTTATTGTGTTTGGATTGGATTTGAATTGGCCCAATTTCATTACTTCTATTTACTCTAAAAATAAAGTATTCTAATTTCTAGAGTTAGGATTAACTGATTAAGGTTAACTATTTCCACTATTGATGTATATGTGGGACAAAGTTATGGTACTTAGGAATACAACACTTAGTATACTAAAAAGTCTTAGCCTTTGAACTCAAAGTTGTTAATGTGCCCAAGTTAACATACATATAGGCATGATGAGATACATACATATATATATTTATAATAAACATATGATAGGACCGATCGGCTATAGCCTCAACCTAATTGTATTCATAATTTCAACCCTAACTTCAACCCATTCGATCCAACCCAATCTTTCTTTGGATTAGGTTTGGGCTAACCTGGCCCAAGTTGCGGACCTACTTTACAAAACCATCTAACAAATGAGTTTGCTTTTGGTTAATAAATTCAATTACAAGTTAAAATCTGCTACAAGACAAAATAGGAAATTACTTAAAACTTCCCCATGATTTTGTAAATTTACTAAAACCTTCTTTGCTTGTCAAAAATGAGCATATATATCCCTTGTTAGAGAGAAGATATTCAAATCAAAGGCCGCTTAGTTTTATTTGTCATTTATGTAATAAGTGTTTTGTATGACACTTTTCTTCAAAAACGGAGAAAAGTTTTTGAGAAACGTTTATTAGTGATTTTTGACAACTAGGCCCCATTAAACGTCACATGTGCCAAACATTGAAAACATGCCTTACCATGGCGTCAGAAGATGTAATGAATGATTCTCACATAATCCAAGAAAAATGTTTTCTTATAAATAATTTAACCAAACAAAATTTCAGGCTCCATAGGGAGAAACGCCTTTTGACACTGAGTTGGCAATAATTATCTCATAAACGACAATGGTATCAAACACCATAAAAAAATTGTGTAATGACAAAAAAATCATTTTTATTAAGGGGTTTTTATCGTTCAGTCCACCTTTGAGATCCTAGCTCTATTGTACATTCGGGGGTAGGTGTCAGCTCGGAATTGATACCAATTCATGGGCGGGTATAGGTGAACTATTCATAAATTTGAATTGTTGTAGGTCTACAGTTTAAATCTGAATTTTGAGGTGGAATGCAGGCTAAAAATCCCTTTTATTAAATGTTTTAAGATGTTTCTATGGGATTCAAGTTTCAAACTTACCCCTATATTTCTATTCATTTTAAGTTGCAAGTATCACATCTAAGATTCAAACATCTGAATGTGATTATCACGAGTCGGGTTGGGTCGGTTTACTGCTGTTTTTCCAATCGACCCGACCTGGTCGGGTTGCCTGAAAATGAAACCGAAACCGATCCTATGTTAGGCAAAACCGACCTAGTCGTCCTTGTCTTGCAATGCTTGCCAATAATGGTATTCCTAAAGAGAAGACTAGAAAGTAGAAACTATAAGTAATTATAAATAACTAAAAAGAGAAGACTAAGTACTAACTAGGAACTAAGTCGGTTTGGTTTCGGTTTTCATGTGTGGAAATTGAAACCGAACCGACCCATCGATTTATACTTTTTAGTAACCCGAAACCGATTGACGCTAAAGAAAACCCAGCCGACTCGGGTTGGGTCGGACCGGGTTGGTCGGTTTGGGTCTTTTTATGAACAGCCCTAATATATATAACCAATTATTAATTAGGACAAAATAATGGACTAAGAAAATTCTTGACTAATAGTCGGTCCTATCAGATCTTATCCAAAATGATATTTATTTATTTAAATAATAGTTTAATTGTTTAAAACATAAATTTTGATAATATAATCATAATAAAAATGATGGTGAAATACTAAATTGTTTATATGTTAATAAATCAAACATTTTTAACTAATATTTTCATATATATATTATCTATCAAATTTTCTATTTCACATTAAATATATAATAAAATTAGAAAATATTTTATATATTTAATAAAATAATCGGACCAAAAACTAGAACAGACCTAATTATTAATCGGGACAAAATCATAAAACCAGAACCAACATAATGAATTCGGTTCGGTTGGAGCAATTGGCAAAACCGATCCATTGACAGCCCCAATACTAACAATTATATTATCCCATTGATGGCCATTCAAATTTAATACAAGGAGGCAAGCTAAACCCACAAAACATTACAACCGCACATTGGAAACATATTCTCAATTGTAATTCATGAGGAGATATTGTCAATGTGCGGCTGTAATGTGTTTTAAGGGTATGGGTGGGTAGCAGATCCTAACTCATTCTAAGTAAACATATGTGGTAGGGGATGCGTGGGCCCATTTCTAGTTTTATCTAATTTCAAAAGGTACAATGTGGATTTTCTCCAAATAATTGTCCTGTACAAAGTTAGAAATTTGCAATATCAATAGTACCACGAAACGAGTGGGGATTATTTATTTTTTATGGTTATCAAGACGGGATACCAAGGGTCGAAGACTTTGTTATTTTATCGTTTTCTTAATATATTTATTGTGTACCTTTCCAAAAAAAACAAGTCGGAATGGGGTAGACAACTTATTGAGAATAAACAAGTAGATATTTTATACACACAAGCCGACATAAACCCCACACACCTTATGCATACGGAACAATAACGTATTGACTGACCCTGATAGGTTGTCTACTCCATCCGGTCCCCCACAGAACATATTTTTGTACCATATTATTTGTTGCATACTTGGTCCTATTTATGACACGCATACCAAATAACATTATTGGCATAAGTCAGTATTTTATGATCTACACTCTTCATCATTGTTAATTAATTAATCATTTTTTTTTTTTATTATTATATGTAACAGATCTCAAAGTAATATCGTAACCCACGCATATTCCCAATTGCTCTTAACCCAACTACTCCACCTAAAACCAAATTGCTTATCACACAAGTATTATCAAGTTTCATTAATTTATCATCAATCCATATTCGAATTCCATAACTTTAGGCCAATAAATAAATCACTGCCGCCTTATCCCCTAACCAGAGTTTTAATATTTAATCAACTCCTATTCTTAATTATCGACATTTGAAGGTATGGAGCCAACCTTCTGGTGTACACGTGGAGGGCTGTGGATGAGGTGGGGGACCCACCGAGGAGATCTGATCACGAAGGTTGAAAGTTCTTTGATTTTTAAAGGCAACATTAATTAATTTGAGCTTTAGAGATTGATTTCTATGGCTGAGAGGAATTAATCTTGACAAAAGGATATCTTGAGCACATGCGTTTGTCGTCATCTTAATAATAAGTCATACCGTCGTTATCTTCATCACTTCGAAACCAAACGCTAATTAATAAAAACCTCTAGGCTTCGGCTTCGGCTTCGGCTTCGGCTCTTATAAGCATAGTTTAAAGACAAATTAAGCACGAATGTCGTCATTGGTTGAAAATTGAGTCGGCTTAAACTTTATTAATTCACTACTTAATCATTTTAATAGTTGTATTATTAAAAGTAAAGGCCGAAGAGATGAGGCCACTGTCCAAGCGCTCAAAAGAAGGAATATAGAAACACTAGGAAGATTTATGATTATGGATTTGGAGTTATCTGTCGGCCTCCCACTTCTCTTACCGAAGACCCAAATTCGGATCCCCACGTTCAGACTTAACCAAGTTGTTTCTGGTTCGACTCCTCCTTGTTGGTCTTGTTAAGACCAGGGCTGACAATTGGTCCAATCTGGGTTGGGCCATGGTAGAATCAGTCCCAAATTAATAATCAATTAGGACAAAATTATAAACGTAGAAGTGTCAGTTAATAGTCAGATTTATGGGTCTGGGTTCAATAGATCGGATTATATTGAAAATTATATTTTTATTTAAATAATATTTTAAATTTTAAATTTTGATAATATAAATTTAATAAAATTGATAGAAAAAATAATAAATTATTTATATGTTAATAAATTAGGCATTTTTAACTAATATATTATTTGTCAAATTTATCGTTTCAAATATAAAATATGATAAAAATTATATAAAAAATCAAGAAAATGTTTTATATTTGGTTAAAATAATTGATTCCGCGTCTGAATTAGTTCGGAATAAACAAGAATTGGAACCGATACAATTACTAATCGGGACAAAATCAAGAAACCAAAACCGTTTAATCAGTTCTAGTCCATTAGTTAGACCTAGGGCTGTAAATAGATCGAATTCAAATCAAATAAGATAACATTCAAATTCAAATTTGATGAGAAAATTCGGCATCTGAATTTCATTTGATATCTGATAGATATTGAAAATCAATGTTTGAATTCAAAATCGACCTATTAATTAATTTAGGTAATTAATAAATACATAAAATAAATATTTTATTTATATAAAGTATAAAAAATATATAAATTATTTATATAATTTAAATATATATTATATAAAATATTTAAATATTTTATGTATTATATATAAGAATTAAATAATTGATTGAATTCGGATATTTATCAAATCAAATCAGATCATATCCAAATCTGATTCGATTACTTAAACAATATGAATAAGATATCCAAATTTTCCCGATTATGAGATTCGAATTATCCGAATTTGATTCCATTATGTCCAATCTCAAATTTAAATTGGATTTTCGAATATTGTTGACACCCCTTAGATAGACCTGACCCATTGACAAGCCTAGTTAAGACCAATTAGATGAATTGTATGTAGTCAAGCAATTCAGTAAGTAGATGCAGTCATCGAACTTGAAATCCTACAGAATATTGTCATTCATGGAGAGATATTCCCAATGTAATATGCAGTGGGATTGGTATGGGGAGTGCTGCAGATACCTACGACAGTAATACTTCTTAGGAGGACTTCTTTTTTTGGATTTCAAGAGGGTGGAAATCTAGTCAATGGGATTTTGGTTCCCATTGACCAAGAATCCCATGTTCTTTTTTTAGATTAATGTGGGGACCAAGGAAAGTTTATTTTCCTGAGTATCACTTACCCTTCTAAGGGAGAAAGTTTCTAACACTTTAATGGAACAAAAAAACCCCTTTTAATAATGAATTTTTATGGTTAAAATGGTCATTTCCTCTTTTACTTGAGAAATAAAAGTACATGGATAAATACACTTACTTGGATAAGTATTTTCCGAAAAAAACCTATCCAGATAATTGCATTTACTCGAATAAATAATTCACCAAAAAGCGAACAGGGCTTTAGAGAAAAACAAAAACGGGTATGAATCCTCTATATTAAATGTGTTTGAAGCAAGATGTAAATGGATAACAAATATAGCTCATATATGTCCAAGGTCGAAAGGGTAATTGGGATCCAAGGTTAAGATCCGACCAGCTTTATATCTATCAAGAGTTTCTAAAGTATAAAGCCAACCGCTGGTCCACCATCCAAATCGAATTATGGATCCCACGTCGGATCTGACTTGCTTCACTTCATGCCCATTTGTCTGAAAGTAGAAATAACAAACAAATGGGGCATCCATTAACTACGCTATGTATGTATCATTGAATGTACGCAATGAATCATGATTCATCATCTGGCTCAATGTTGGATCAAATGGGGAGGGCCAGTGTGGTTTCTTTTAATAATTTTAACCATCCGATCCGATGACCCACCCAATTGAACCGTTCGACCCACAACCCGGACAGCTTTCCGGATCGATTCTTATAACCTAAGTATAAAGTATGGTATGAACACAGGAAAAGATGGCTAGCGCCCTGGTCGACTACATTATATTATAATGGCTTAGCCAAAGCTTTTTTATATTGGAATTCCATTCAATTCCAGAATTCAACACCAAACCCTAAGGCACTTTCTTGGTTGCATCCCATTTTATCACGTTAAACTTTCCTCTCCTCATTATAATTTTTTTTTTCAATGGTGGGCTCCACAACTTTGTTTATCACGTTGTAACCTGGTCTCAATATTGCACAATGCACACGTGAGGGGTCGTTAAAAAGAATAAAGATGTTATAGGGAGTATTGTGTGCACCAAACCAAAGCTTACCCCAAATTTTCCTGGTCAAAGTCAAGTTTGACAAGAGATTGGTCAATTTCAATTTTCAGCCGTTGAATTTTTCAGCGTGTCGTTTCCAATGCCCTACGATGGGCTTTTCTGTGTCGACGATAGATCTGTTACAATTCATTAACTACGCCAAATTGCAGTTACCACTCTAAGCATATCTGATCTTTAATCAAAATTCGCAAAAAAAAAAAAAGATAAAAAATCCTCTTTACTACTTTAATAATTATTTTTGTATTATACTATAATTATATGTTGGGAGGGTCAATTATGAGAAAGCGAAAAAGTTTAAAGCAGCTAATTATATATTCTATTATTGTTAATTAATTCGATTTGGCCCCCATAGAACTCCAACAGTCCAATAAAATTTAGTTTTATTTATTTAGTTTTGAGTGTAGTACATGTAATATAATATCATTTGGAATTGATTGTGAGCTGATGAATCAAATCTGAGTTCAATTTTGCATTTCACGATGTTTTTGAAATTGGCAATCCTGTTGAAGTACATTTTTGACAATGTCCAAGTCAGCCAACCACGTCATCATGGGCCGACAAACCGCGATATGATCCGGAAGAAGATCTGAATCATATTAGAGTTAGGTAGCCACATGTCATCCAACCATTGGTTCGAGGGTTATAATTCCATGATCATGGTTGGATTCCTCCCATAAAGCTCAAAAGCAAATTAACAAATAATTGGAAACAAGTTGCTCAAATGCTTCCAAACTAATTTGATTTTTGAAACATCAAAGTACTTAACAATCATAACCAATCTTGAATTAGAATGAACACAACTTCCCTCTTGAAAATGCACCACATTTTCATAGAATGTTGCATTCCAACAAGGCAGAGGCAATACCACAATTAACAAATTTATATATTATACGCACATTAGGCTAAGTTTAGAAAGAGTATAAATACAAATTTATACAATGCAAATGCATACGAAATAATACAAAAATATAAGGTTTTGCATTCTACAAATTTATATTTGTACTTTTTTCAAATAGAGCTTTAGACTACGTATGGAAATGATGAAAATGCCGGTTCGATGTAAATATTTACTTTGGTTCAGTTTTTTCACTGTTTGTTTATGGTGTAAATATGTTGCCAAAATCGATATAAATTTATGGATATATCAGAATTTCCACTGATATAGGTATAAAAGTTTACTTCGATTTAAACTTTATGGATATATCAGAATTGCCAAACGCTCACAAAATTGCATCATTCTCTGTATTGTTAAATGCCAAACAAAAAAAGCACAAAAGAAAATTGAAATCCGGTTCCATTTTGTATTCACTTGAACCGGACAAGACTTCATTTACAACATACAAAATTGTATTTGCACTGTAATCAAACGTAGCCTTAATGACTTTTTCTAAGAAAACCTCTCAAATTATGATTTTTTTCATCATAATAGAAAATACATGAATAATTCAAGAAAAATGCATTATATATGAATAATTAGAATTAAAAAAAAATATAAACCAAAAAATTCAGGAACTTCTAATTTCAAAAACACACATACATACATATATATATATATATATTTAAATATGCATATACTTAATATATTATACAGATATTTACATATAAAATACGTTAATTTTCATTTTGAACTTTTAAACAAAAAAAAAAAACATATTAAACATGAGTATCCTTAAACATATTAGATTTATTTGATAAAAAAAATTAATTTGCAACATATTTTAGCAGATTCAGGATTATTTTACGAAACACACGATCTGTTGAAGAGTTGCTTTCTCTAAGTAAAGTTGAGGAATTTTGAGGGCAAATTGCAGATATTTAAAGGTGTAATTAAGGAGAGAGGAAGAGATAGAGATTGGAGTAGAAGACATATTCATTCAGATTAAATCTGATTTGTGAACCCAGCAGCGGCCGCAGCAGCAAAGCAATCCTTCCTTCCATGGAGTGACAACTGGGCCGCAAAAGTCCAAAAAATAAGGCAAAAGGGGATGAGGACTGGCCTTCTTTGAAATGACATAAAGCAAGCCAGTGGGGGCCCATTGTCATCTCTCAACTTTGACTTATTGAGCCTTATCCACTGAAATTTTGGTCCATAGTGAATGCACCCACCCGTGCGTGTGACGGGAGTACCCTCGCCTTTCTAGTTTCTTCCGCCAATTCCTCGCCAAACCCCCTGCATCATCATTTTCACATTCTTATTCTTTTTCGACTCGTACAAAAAATGAATTCATTCTGTTCTTGTGGCCATTTTTGTCTTTTCATATTTGATAGAGCTATGAATGGCCACATTTCAATCGTGGGCCAAGGGAGAGAAGCATTGCACCAGATACTAGAGTAGTAGTACATGAAACTCTGTAGATGGGCCATGTATTGTTGGCCTTGTCTTCCCACCATTTCCATATGAATAAAAATTAAAATTATGTAGAAATTGGCTATGGGACACATTTAAATCATGGATATACACAAGAAAATACTTAAAATAATACATAAAATACAACAATAAATGTACATGCAATCATCAGAACCTTATAATGTAAAAGAATATGATGTATTTTCTAAGAAATGTATCGTCTACGTTATCACATTCTAAGCCTTATCCCCATTATAATACTACACGAATCCTGTTTTATCATTTTGTAGTCATTTCTTATTAATTGCATCCAGATTGTTTTCATTCTTCCCCCAACTCAAATTAGTTCCCTCAACTTGTAATATGTAATAGGTTGTGGTTTTCTAAGGGTTTCATCATAATATCGGAAAGACATGACATTGGAAAAATTTACAATCAATCAACCAACATTATAAAGTAAGAATTAATCAAGTGGATTTTCATCAAAATTCATAAAAGTTATAATTGGTCAAAGCCTTTCCGATATGATATATTTCTGGCATCATAGATTTTTTTTTTTTTTAATAAGTGGAACTTTTCTAAGAAATAAAAATTTCAAAGTTATTGTTAAATGTTATGAAAGATTAATTGTAGCAAAGATTTTGAAACAAAATTATTTGGGGTTCCGTATGGATAATTTATAGTGCTTTTGTTTGGCCTTGAATAATGCAGCCTGTAGATCTTGTGCATCTGTTTCCAATTTATGAATGTATAAGTCTTGAAAAGGAATATGATAAAATTGAGATAAACAGGAGAAATATATTTTAATTCAATATTAAAAATATATTTCATATTATCAGTTTTCAAATTTATTTCTTGACCTTTTTTTGGCTTTGCACTGTTTTGTCTTTTACTAGTATGACATAATTAAGAAACTAACCATGTAATATTAGAGTTTAATGTAATAATTATTAATTTCTATAAATTTGAAAACAAAATTAATAATGTAGAAATGTAGTTTTAGAAAGAAAGATGCCATGGTTTTAATTTATGGGTCTAATAAATTAGTATAGATCTTGAAGATGAATACATGGAACAAAAGAGAATAATTCCTCTATTTGATATGCTTATCTGTAATTTTTATTATATCTTAATTAGTTAGAGTTTAAATTATATAATCTTAAAATAATTTTTCAAAACAAAAAACTAAATCCTTAAAGTCAATGAATCTTGTTCCTTTCTGGTGTTCATCTTCATCATTTAAGTCATGGGGTTAGTTACACGAACCCCATTTCGCCATTCTATTCTGTTCACTGGAGTTTACATCTGTGCCCATATTCCTGTTATGTATCGAAAACATCTCTCGATAATGATAACATCGGTTCTAATACTATCATCAAGAGATGTTCCCAATACATGACGAAGATGTGCTGTGGGACGTTGTGGGGCACAGATCTGAACTCTATTCACTGAACCATACTCATTTCTGTCTCTATTTTTATCATCTAAACCTTGTCCCAACCACATGAAATTGGTTACATGAATCCGATTTCGCCATTCTGTTCTGTTCACTGAACCACACTCATTTCTTGCTCATTTTCTATGACAATTAAATTTCTTGAATTTATTTTCAAAAATAAAAAACATATATACATAAATTTCTATCTCTATTCAGGCCATGAGCAAAGGAAGTCATTAGGTTGAATTTAAATCCATGATGTGGAGAGGTGCATAAGACAGCGATACATGGACCCATCTTTTCTGGAACCTGAATTTTTCATATGTAAAATTCATGCACAGTTGGGGTTTTGAAGCTTGTCTTGTCTTTTGTTTTGGATGTTTTCATAGTTAAATTAAATGAATCTAGTATATGCGATTAACTATGAAATTTCATGGTTCATGAACCAGGCTAGGGTTGTCAATGGACCGATTTTAGGTTGGACCCTATCGAAATCAAAAATCAATTTGGACATTGACAGATTTCTACAAACAATTGCTGACATTTTCAGATTTTTCAACAATTACACATGAAATTTGTGAATTGTGTGATAACAAAATGATAAATATTCTGTGAGGTAGAGATAACTAATATTTTGTAAATTAACATGGATAAAACCATAGGAATTAACCCATTCTCTAACCCAAACCAAAAAAAAAGAGTTTTTCCTATCTCACCTTTTAGAATATTTCCGGCCACAAAAAAAAATGCTTTAAAAGCAGAAGATGAGCTCTTTAACAAGATAAGTTTCAACTGTGACCAGCCATTGTCCTTTCCCTTTCCTAGTGTACATACCGCAGAGAAATAGTGGAGCCCATGACACCATATTGCACTAATTAATTAAATGCCAAAAACATCCCCCCCAATCTCCACCCCCAATTACCTTAAACGCTGAAACGGCAACCAAACCGACCCCCAGGTGAGATGGGTCTTATCCTTCCGCAGAAAAGCCAAAGAATCGGCGAGGACACGGGTTGCTACAGTTTGAAATCGACCAGTGGATCAACGGCTAAGTAGCATCGATGACGTGGCCCATTGCTGTGCTAAGACCTATGACGTCAGATCAACTTCAATTAACATAACCCACGTGATCAATAACCTTTCTTCTCTCTGAAGAGCCCAAACCTCCCCCACTTGTGGAGCAGAGACGGGAAATTTCATAGAAACTCCAAAAATCGACCAAGTGCATGAACCTCCCTCCCCTATATATACACCCTCTGCCCATAACTCCCTCCTAATTCTACTCCACTGAGAGTCAGAAAAAACCCAATTCAAAACCCCCCAAAGATTTTCAGAGAACCCCAGAAAAAAGATAGAAAGATATCAGAGATGTTTGGAATCAACGGTGATGAGTCCAATTCTGCTATGCTTGAATCGATAAGGAGACATCTGTTGGATGAATCAGAATTATCCGCCAATCTTCAGGTGAATTGCCCCGCGAGGAATCCCAGTGAGGGTCCCGTTTATTGTCGGAGCTCCAGCTTCAGTAGCCTCTTCCCTTGCTTGACGGAGAACTGGGGCGATCTACCTCTGAAGGAGGATGATTCTGAGGACATGGTGGTTTACGGGATGCTCCGTGACGCCGTTAGCGTTGGATGGGTTCCGTCACTCGGGCAGCAGGGGATGACGGTGACACCACAAACGCAACCGAGCGCGACGTCCACGTTTAGTTTAACGGAGAAGCCCGTTAAATTGGAACCTCAGGAATCGTTGCCGGAGCCGCCGATGGCTACTGCAGCTCCAGCGATTTCGGCTACATCGGTGGTGCGGCAGGAGAAATCGATACCCGCATCACCGGCTCCCGCGAAGGGGAAGCACTACAGAGGTGTGAGGCAAAGACCGTGGGGGAAATTCGCGGCGGAGATCAGAGATCCGGCGAAGAACGGAGCCAGAGTCTGGCTGGGGACATTCGAGACGGCCGAGGACGCAGCGATGGCTTACGACCGAGCTGCTTACCGGATGCGCGGCTCGCGAGCTCTACTCAATTTCCCACTCCGAATCGGCTCGAATGACCCAGAGCCAGTTCGAGTGACCGCCAAGCGGGCGTCCCCTGAGCCTTCTTCTTCATCCTCCTCCTCTCCCTCTCCTTCTTACTCGTCGTCGAGTTTATCGGATAATGGATCACCCAAACGGAGGAGAAGAGGAGTGGTCCCTTCGGCTCCGGCAGCGGCCGAGACCAGATTGGAAACGACGAGCCTATCAGAAGTCTTTCAAGTGGGAACCCCATTGCTACGTGGCGAGCAGCTATTAGTCAGCTAGTGTAGAGCTATAAAAAAATATGAAAAATCTTTCCACAGTGGGAAAACGAGTTTATCCTTTTCCGCATTTTTATTTCAAGCCAAGGGACTCGGCGCTGAGAAGAGAGAGACAGAGAGATAGACAACTGTGTGAAATGTGAATGGAGTGTTTGGATTTGTGAATATAAGTATATAAAAAGGAGATTTGTTATTATTTACAAAGTTTTGTCCAAATTAAAACCTTGGATCTAGAATCTACGTAAATCCACGCATGGGAAAACTGAAAAGTTGGGGAAAAGGTGAGAAATCCAAATCCAGCCATCAGCATTACATTTCATACCTGAGAAAGTGAGAAATCGGAATCGGATCTATCAATGATGACTACTGGTGCTGGTTCTGGACCGGGCCCACCACTGGCACATTCTTAGTGCTACGTACTGTTACAGCATCTCCAATTTGGGCTTACAAATACAAGCCCAACTGAGAAGTTGGCATTGGGCTTACAATACAAGTCCAATGTTGATGCGCCTAATTACTATAAATACGAAAACAAAACCAAGTCTAACAAATACAAACCACAATTGGTGGTTCTGTTTATGATATTTGTTTTATCTTCTTAGGAAGAAGGAAACGAACTCCACCAGAGGCACCAGTGTGAGCTTTGTCTGGCTTACACGTCTGGTCCTAAGCACAAATAAAGAGAGCAAGGATTAGCTGAACACGATGGTTGTTCAGCGGGCTGTGGAACCAGTAACAGTAATAAAATACATGGAACCCACACCTTTTACAGTAGGGCCCATTAATTTATTACTTGCGTGGAACATTATCATTGGTTCCACAGCCCACTGAACAGCCATCGCATTCAGCTAATCTGAATTACCTGAAGGAGGGTTGTGTCAGGTTGGCAGCCGACACTAAAACTTTTTGCATCATGAATGATTAGGATCAACGCAATGCATGCGGGTCTTAGTTGTTCGTGTCGTGAATGCAGGAACAAAGCATGTGGAGCGAAAGCCGTTAACATCAATATAGTCATCATAGTTGCTTCTTATTGTTTAAAAGTTGATTAAGGGTGGCATTGCTGGTTAACATTGTTAAATTATGTGAAAGCGCCTTCGTTCTTGGCTAATGCACAAAAGGAAAGGATCCCATTCTTGGGTTCTTAGTCTTTAGTATCAGAATAATGGGTATTTGCAATTGCAGAAGAACCTCTCTTGATTCTTGATTCCTGATTCTTTGTTGGATATGAATGAAGAGAAGCACAACGTCAATGAATGAACGTTGTTCTAAAGCGACCCGCATGACAATGAGTAACATCTCCGATTTCTCCACACCTTTACGCTTCCTCTTAAAGATAGAAAATTTTAAAACGGTCTATAATACAAGACAGTAGTGTCTATCTAAGAGGAGATGAATTGGAAGTTTGAAGTCTTGAAGATGCTAGTTAGTTGCTATGAATCCGGAAGTGATTCATTAATGAATACCAAACCTCTGTGGCATGGTAAAACGGTAAACCATATTAAACAAGATGTGAGATGTGACAGATGTCATGATACTCTACTTTCCCTGGTTTTTGAACCGTCAACCAGGACGGCCGGACCATTCCGCCCAAAACCTCCAGTCAACCAGTTCCATTTCGCTCCTGAACTTTTTTTTTTTTTTGTGCCAAAAACCATTGATTTGGTCAGAGAATCGCTCACCTGGGTGGTTGAACCATCAACCCATTCAACTCGGAAATTGTCTTTGGCCATTTTTTATTTTTTAATTTTTTTAAATTAATACAGACTGTCCATTTGGACCAGACGGTTAGGGTTTAGGGTTCTGACCCAGAAACTTGTGGCCAAAGTAGTTCTGATTCTGGGTCGATTTTTAAAACATTGACACTTTCTACTCTGTATCAGGCCCAAGCCATCCAAGAGTAATGGTTTTATTTATAAGAATCCGACAACAGCAGCGTCCATTCTATTCAACGGCCCTCACTTTGGGTGGCTGGGTTGTGAGCCTCATTTCAACCATGATAGAAATGTCTCGGTCAGAAATAGCATCTCAATGACTCCAATGTAATATTATTGTCACATCTAAACACACGACAGGTAGAAAACTTGACCGCAAGTGGTTTTGTCGCTTACCTCTGACTTTCAAAGTCTTCAATGAGATTCAATGGTTACGTTTTTTTTTTTTCTATGTTTAGTTGAGACTTGAGAGCAATGCCAAGAGCTGCGTAAACTCCTTGTTTACTAGAAATAGAATATTTCGTTCCAAGAAACGAGACGTTAGGGCTAAAGGGAAAATAGGGTTGCTGCCTGAAACCTACAGTAACTGATTTTGATCTCTCATCAACTGCGTTGAATGACAGTCTGACATAACTTCATTGGGCACATACAGAGATGTAAAGGATAATATGGGAAACGACCTTTAAACTAGGAAAGGTAAACCAGTCTTTGGACAAAGTCAGCAAAGCAGTCTCAGAAAGTAGGGCTAGATATCACCCCAATGCTGCAAGAATTTTCATGGGGGTAATAAACCATACACAGAATCCACCTAATGTGAATCAAATCCAGCATAGCCCATCATAATTCTGACCAAACCGTAATTTTCATTAGAAAATATCATGCGAATACAGTATTAAAATATTAGGCTTAGTTTGGGAAGAGTACAAATACAGGTATGCAAGTGCAAATATAAGGTTTAGAAATACAATATACAAGGTTTGCACTGTAAGGCCAAGTACAAGGTGATTCAACCAAATGAGGACATAGTTGAAGCTTCTCTATAACTACTCACCTTGCATTCCAAGATTTCTTAATATCACTACCATATGTCTGCATGTTGTCCCATAATGATGATGATCACACTTTGATATCAAAAAAGAGGGCAAAAAATATGACATTACCATGCCCACAAAAATGCAAAAAGAATTAGACTTGCAACCTTGTCTCCTTGTGAGTTGTATATGAAATTCCAGCTGTACCCCCAATTCGATCTTGTCTCTGATCTATTTTAAAAAGTGGATAGAACATAGTTTCAAAACACTACCAATTCTCAATACATGAGTTTTAATGGCGACATCTCCAACTGAGAAAAGTTTAAGATGCCGGTATGCCATGAACAGAATCTAGGAAGCCACCTAAAATCCTGTCCACAGGTTCCCACTTGACACAACACATCATGATATTGGTGGTCGCCGCCTGCATATTTCCAATAGAACAAGGAGGCAAACATTCAATATAAACCCAAATTGTACACCCTCAGATTTTCATATACTGACGCAACATGGTCACTTATGTGCAGGGATCTTTCACACATAAAACCACCTAGGGATATATGCATGTATGTAGCTAATTAGAGTGGACATACACTGATACACGTATGTGTAGTTAATTGCCTTTTTCTTTCTGGCAAGTGTAACAGATTATATCAATCGAAGAAATCAGACTGTATTTTACATGTATGTGGATTACAACCAAGGGACTAAAAGATAACTCTACCTCTTGGGACGGCTTCGATCTTCCTCATAGTCCATCACTCCACCAGGTTCAGAGTAGAAGATCTCTTCATGACCTTGGAACTCCATGTCTGCCTGCTTACAGTGTGTAACTTCTGCCACAACGTAAGTAAGACACATCGACCAACATATCCCAATAGTTGATAAGCACTAGTTTTACAGCTCTATATCAATACTTCCCAAGGCATTTAGTACCTAAACTTTTCCCGATAAAGCAGGTAGGACCAAAGAATTGATTGGTCATTGGTTCAGACCAAAAAAAAAATCTAAAATCAAAAACCAACCTCATATGATGTCTGTACCTATTCAAATTATCACTTTTTGAGGTCATAAACTCTTATCCATAAAGGTTTCAATTAAAGAATAAACAGTTATAACATTACGATCAAAGTCTCAAACTAACCCTCCACCAATAACAGTGCTCCCACAAGCACAGCATTGGCATCAGCATTCAAGCTTCAATGTGCTTGCAGACCACAGTTACAAATAAAGGTTGAAGTTGCATTCTCAATTATTCAATATGCATTGATACAAGGGAATAATATTTGCCCATGTTAAGGAGCACCGCTGAATGCACTAATTTGACAAAAATAAAGCAAAAATCGTATTATTGCATATCAATATCAATTCAATCCTAAATTTGCAAGAAAAGAAAAGAAAATTGAAGCATAAAGAAATTGTTAAAAAGAAATGAAAAAAATAAACTAGCATTAAAAAATAATAAAAAAGAAGAAACCAGCATTGAAATATGAAAAGAACTCTCACCATGCATACCAACCCTCTAACAGATCACTAAGGAATCTGCTTCTTCATTTGCTGGTCTCAAAATCCATAGGCCAGAAATGTTCAAAAATTATCCTAAACTTGGATTTCCTTTAAACACACCTTTTTATTCTGTAGGTATTACACCCCCCCCCCCCCCGGCACAGTGTGCACTTTTCTTTGAGAAGGTAAAGTCTTAGATGCATTTGATAAAAAAAAAAGTACAGGCCATGTGTCATGCAACTGGATCCATCAATTAAGCTCCCCAAAACCAAATGCATATTCATTTATGATGCGCATACACAAGGATTGACCTGTCCCACCGGCCACCACTGCGTTCTATCAGTCACTTGCATCCAGGTGCGGGAGCAGCATATCATCCAGAAAATGCCCTAGCATTGTCCCTTTGATGTTATTTAGAATTGTTCGTAATAAATCAGTTTTTCTCCAGTATTAAATATATGTTGGAATTATTAATTTTTTTATTGGAAACGGTAACTTCATTAGTATAACTTTAAAAATAACTTTCCAGATTTAAGTACAGCTGTCAACCCCTAAGTAGGTTTTGAGCCCCCAGTAATCTTACAAAACTGCCCAAAACATACTCTCCCTCACAGTCCCTTGTTTAGCCAATGTGTCAGCTAAACCATTAGCTGATCTCCTTGTCCATTTGAAGCATGCACTGATCTCCCTTGTTATATTGAGGATTCCCTTATGGGCTGTCTATAAATCCAAGCTCCCAACTTACTAGATTGCAGCCACTCAATCAACAATTTAGAGTCTCCCTCTATCTCAATTTGGTGTAACCCCAACTGTTTTGCATATCTTACACCTTGAAGCAAGGCCATCACCTCCGCTCTCAATGAGTCCCCCACTCCTACTAGTCCTGAAAACAAAGCCACGGTTCTGCCATTTTCATCTTTGAATACTCCTCCTATACCTGAAGGGCCCAGTTACCTCTTGAACTCCCACCAAAGTTCAATTTCACTCTTTGTTGTGTTGGTGGGGACCACAATTCCTGCACAATAGGTTTCATGGAAGTTATAGAAGCCACCACTTCCCAATTCCTGTAAATGTCTTCAGCTGAGAAGTCTTTAAACAAATCCAAAGTTTTCAACCAATGAATAGTCATAATAATTATCCTTTCTACAATTGCCTCGGATTTCTCCACTCCTTTAAAGATTCTATTATTCCTTTCTTCCCAAACTGACCATAAGATAGCTGCTCTTGTGGCTCTCCACATTAATCTTCCACGCCTCTTCGGTTGCCTGAAAAAGCTTGGGTCAAAAAGGCTTGCCACATCTGGGGGAGGTGTCCACCTACAACCAAAGATAGAAGAGAACCAGGTCCAAATAAAGCATACAAATGGACAAGAAATTAATAGGTGTGTGATCGTCTCACCAGATCCCAAGCAGAGGCTACAAACATGGGGTGATAAGCAAACATTTGGCCTTTTTCTTTGCAACATATCTAGAGTATTGATTTTTTGGATAACCACCTCCCAACAAAAAGCCCAAATTTTTGGGGATGCAGGCTGACACCAAATCTCCTTTGAAGGAAAGCTCCTTACAGGGTTTGATGATTGAATGAGGATATCAAAAAAGGAGGAACAAGTGAACAACATGCCAAAAGGGGAATGTTTCCAAACTCTATTGTCCAAACAAGATTGATCCAGGTAGGTTGACCCTAGAAGGTTAATTAATTCATCCACCATTGTCATTTCCGACTACCTTAGACCTCTCCTCAAACCCAAGTCCCAAGAGTTATCAATAAAAACTGAAGACATCACTTTTCTTTTATTTTCAGAAAGTGAATAAATAGAAGGGAACCTTTCATTAAGGGGAATGTCTCCAACCCAAGCATCTTCCCAAAACAACACTTTATTTCCTGCACAAGCATCAAATTTGACATAAGGAAGGAATGAAGGTAAAATACCATTAATAGCTTTCTAGGGAGAGCACCGAGAAGCCCTGGGGTCGACTCCTGCATCCCAACCATTGTCTGCCAATCCATGAATGCTAATAATCACTCTGCCAAAGTCTGTCCGGTTCCAATGGCAATCTCCATAACCATTTCCCCAATAATGCTGTATTTCTTAGCCTGAGATTTCCTATTCTTAGTCCCCCTTCATCTCTACTTCTAGAAACCACCTCCCACTTCACTAGGTGGTCTCTTTTGGTGTCTCCTAGTTCCCAAAGGAAGTCCCTCATAATCTTCTCTAGCTGATTTACCACTTTTACTGGTATCCTAAAGGTAGATAGGAAGTACACTGGTAAGTTAGCCAACGTTGACTTTATTAGGGTTATCCTACCTCCCAAAGAAATGTAATTTCTCTTCCAGTTCACAAGTCTCTTTGTAAATCTCTCAATCACTGGATACCAGAAACTATCCATATTAGGATTCCTCCCAAAGGTAGTCCCAAATATTGTAATGGCCAATCTCCTACTTCACACCCCAATAGTCTAGCTAATCGAATCACCTCTTCACTCCCTAAATTTACTCCTGCCACACAAATCTTGCCCAAATTAATCTTAAGGTTGGAGATCCTCTCAAATTTATGGACTATCCTTTTTAGGTTCATGAGTTCTTCTGTTTTCCCTTCACAAAACAAAATAATATCATCTGCAAATTGTAGGTGTGTAACCACCACTTCATCCCTTCCAACTCTCCAGCCTTTAATCATAATGTCGGCATCTTCCCTTATGATCAACTCACTCAACACATTAATTACCAGAGTAAAAAGGAAGGGAGATAGAGGATCTCCTTGTCTTAGGCCCCTTTTGGCAGGAAAAATATCTCTTGCTACTCCATTTACCAGAATTGAAAAATGACATGAAGAAATGCAGCCCTTCACCCATTTACACCATCTCTCTCCAAAACCCCTACGCTTAAGAATTTCCATCAAAAACTCCCAATCCACCATGTCATCGGCTTTCTCTAAATCTAACTTGCACACTAGTCCCTTTTGTTTTTTCCTTCTTCTAACCCCTACACATTCATTGGCAATGAGAATTTGATCAATTATTTGTCTCCAAAACACAAAAGTCCCTTGATTTGGAGAAATCATCGAGGGAAGAACATGTTTTGTTCTTCGGGCTAAAACCTTGGAAATGATTTTGTACGTGCTTCCTATCAGACTTATGGGCCTAAAATCCTTCGGCTGGATTGCATCCACTTTCTTTGGTATCAAAGCGATGAAGGTTGCATTTGCACCTGAGTTAAATTTGCCCCTCTCATAGAACTCATCAAACACCTCCATCAAGTCACCCTCAATTATTTCCCAGCAATCTTGATAGAAAGCCATCATAAAACCATCACGTCCTAGGGCTTTAGATTTCTCCATCGAGAAGACTGCATTTTTGACTTCCTGAACCTCAAATTTCCTTTCCAAGGAATCCAACAACTCTCTATTCCCAACCCTCCAATCCAGGTCCTCTAAGTTTTCTCCTGACCTCCTTGGACTCTCATAGAGTGTTTTGAAGTGATTCACAAAGGCTTGGGCTATGTCCTCATCTCTCGTCAATACTTGCCCATTCCATTCCAATTTCAACACTGAGTTTTTCCTCTTTCTCCCATTTGCCAACATATGGAAAAAACTGGTATTTCCATCCCCTTTCTTGAGCCATTGACATCTAGATTTTTGTCTCCAAGTAACCTCTTTTCTTAGGATGCCTTCCAAATCCTTCTTCAAACCCCATCTCTCTCTCCTCTCTTCTGAACTCAAACTTCTCTCAGCTTCCTCACCATCTAGCTCCTCTATTCTACTGAGAATTTCCTGTTTTCTTTCTTCAATCTTTCCAAAACTCTCTTTATTCCACAACTTAATTCTTGCTTTCAGCAATTGCAATTTCTTATAGAATCTATAACCCTTCCATCTGAAATCCACTTGATCTTCCTCCCACCACTCCTTCACCTTTGGCAAGAATTCAGGGTGCAAAAGCCACATATTCTCAAATCTAAAAGGGTAGGGGCCACCCCCCAATCTCTCTTGGGTCAAACTTATTGGGCAGTGGTCTGAAATAGGTCTTGGCAGAGCTGTAACTACTAAACCCCGCCAAGCCACTTCCCAATCAGTTGTGAATAGGAATCTGTCCAACTTACAGCAAGTGGGAACCTCTTGAAAATTTCACCAAGTATAATTTGCCCTCTGAATAGGTAAATCCCGCAACTCAAAGCTCTCTATGAAGAGGTTAAACTTCCTCATACTTGTTGTAACCCGGTGATTTGGGTTGTTTGATTCACTCAAGAATCTTATGACATTAAAATCTCCTCCCAAACACCAGGGTCCCTCCCATAGACCTCTCACTGCTGCTAATTCCTCCCAAAGTCCCCCCCCCCCTTTCCTTATAAGAGGTGGGTCCTACAAATTAGTTAAAACCCATTCCCAGTCATCCATCCTCCTCTTCAACTCGATGGACACTGAGTACTTCCCAATTAACTCCCCAGTACACTCCATCTCTGCATTTTTCCACAAAGTTATAATTCCCACTGAAGCTCCCCAAGATTGTGCATATGCCCAACTTATGCCTCTCGCTAACAAAATACTTCTTACCCAATTCCTATCTAACTCAGACAATTTAGATTCTTAAATCAACACAATATCTGGTTTTTCTCTTCTTAACAAATCCCTAATCACTCCTCTTTTTCTTGAGCTTCCTAACCCTCTTAAATTCCAGCTAATCAATTTCATGGAGACCGCGACAAAATACCCTTTAACCAAACAAACCACTCACCGCTTCTTCTCCTTTTTTGCAACACTCCCTTTTTTGCAACACTCCCCAAGGTTGTAGCTCTACTAAGAGGTTCTGGGTTGACTTTACAGCCCCTACTAATATCCTATATTTGGTGTTGTTCTGAACACAGATCTCCGCTATTCTTTGTTTTAGATTTTACTTCCCCCGAGGTGGTGCCTAATCTTCCTTCCCCTTTGTCAGGCGTAGAAAGATCATCATCAAACAGAAGTTTCAAGCCATCCTCTGCTTCTTCCCCAAGTCGAGAGTGGCACTTGCTCTGAATACTTCCAAGGCTAAAACCTTCAGAGTTCTCTCCTTCCATACTATCTTCCAAACTTAACCACCCTGAATCTGAAGTTTCATCTCTGTTCTTTGTTCTATTGTAACTTGGATTCAGCTTCTCTGGACTAGTAGAGTAGGAAACCAGTCTCGGCACCCAAGCAAGCCCCAAACTAGAGCTTCTCATCGAGCCTGCAGCTGGAGAGTTGTGCTTGGAGGAAGAATTCGCCGCTGCAACATCAGTTTGGGACAACGATACACCCAAACAATAGTCCTCCAGAGTTCGACCTCTTGTTGTAGTCACGTGATCACTTGATGTCCTTTTTAATGGGCCAGGCCTAATTAGTCCAACAGCGCAATTTTCAGCCCAGCAGCCCCCCCCCCCCATTATCTAAAGTCACGTGTCTATTTAAGCTTTCTTGTGACTGGGCCAAACCATTTGAAGGCCCACCAGGATTTACTTCTCTCCCGTTTGTCCCCACCCCAAGCCCTTTGTTTGAATTTGAACCCGCCACGTCTCCTCCTTTTAATCTCATTAAAGCCTTAGCGAAAGTTTTACATCTGCCCGTTGAAGTTCTAACCTTCTGCTTCGAATTCCCACACCGAGAGGTAGCTTGATTTACACCCTTCCACTTCCCAGTCTCTTCAGTTTCCTTATTCATGAAACTTTCTAATTTTCTTTTCCAAGGTTTCCTCGAGACCAGGTTTTGGCCACGTCAGCATCATCTTCTCCAGTCCTTCCACCATTGAGCTTCCACAGAGGAGGCTATCCAAGCTTTGAACATTTGACCATCTGAGAAAACATCTATAGAACGTGGGATGAGTTCTGGCTTCACTCCATTCACCTCTATATGCACAGCTCAGAGATCTGAGGCATCCACAGTCGAGAGTTCCCCACCAGACAACTTTGCAATTCTGTTAAGAATCTCATCCGACCATAGATGATAAGGCAGCCCCAGAATTCTCAACTCAATGCTATCTGTTGGGTTTACAGTTTTCTCATTACAACTTGGGGACCATCTTCCTACCACTGCCAATCCTTGCTTTGTTACTGCCGACACAGGTTCAAAATCCGGCCAGGGATTTTTACAAAGAATCACAACCTTCTGCCCATCAATAGGAATAATCTGCAGTCTTTCTGATACCTACAAAATTTGTTGAATCTCTTCACCCAGGGTTTTCCAATCTGTAACATCCTTACTCAAGGATAACGCTAATTTGTTCTCCCATTCTGTTTTGGCTTTATTGATCCACATTCTCATTGACCCTAACCTTGCATCAATCTGAATATCCTTATCTGTATTGGTTCCCTTATTTTGTGTTTCCTTCCAGTCTGTTAATTCCATCTTCTCTTCAAGCTTCTTCTGACCCTCTTCCTTTCTGATTGGAGAACTTTGTCTTTCATATACTAACACCAGAAAATCCTGCATTGCTTGTATTAATTTATCCCAACCCGATGCTTCTCTCCCTTCAGGGAAGCAAGTGAACTGTTTCATACCATTTCCATAATATTCATAAATACCTACAAATCTTCCCTTGTTTTCTCTTCTTCCAGCAGCATACCTTCTTCCCTCTTCCACAAGACTACACTTCCATTCTATTGTTCTTAATGTCCTCTTCGCTCCCTCCAGGAATCTCTGAAGCCAGGATATTGCTTTCTCTTCAAGAATCGACAAAGCTTTTCTCAGTTCCACTATCTTCAGGGCAACTTCTCTTCTTGTCCAAACTTCTTCCAAGACAAACGTTTTTGCCTCAATCTTCAGAACTCTTCTCCATCTCCTTGCTGGTGCAAACTCCATCATGCAAACTCCAGTCTCCTTTGTATCTCCTCCTTCACCGTCCAACCTTGAACCATCAGTCCTTCGACTAAGATTTGAAACTCAGGATCCACATATTAAGCTCCTTTGGATAATGAAACTTTGAGAAATAGCATCAACATTGCAATACAGAACTGAGCTATTTAGAATAGTGATTTCATGTATGTCATAGATCTTTTATGCATATTGCGTAGTATTTCGAACCTTTTCCCCTTTTTCATCAATAGCAGATCAAAGAGATTTCATTGAGGAAAACACAAGAAGAATCACCGGGCTACCGATGATACACATTCACATTGACAAATCTCAACATAGATAGTTTTGTCTGATCTACTTGCCTTGGAGACCTCCAAGCCTCCAAGGTAAGCCCATAAAATTGACCAAACAGACCTGCTCACATGTTCATGGGGAATAATTCATGATGTAGACTGTCACAACTTGGATATTTTTTCATAAGTATCACAACTAAAAAAATTAGTGGAAAAACTGAATAGATGAGTGTCACTAGACCTGTTCACGGGCCGGGACGGGCTTTGCCCCTTTATAAATAGAAAATGACCAGGCCCAAGCCTGAGACCGAGCCTGAGCCCAAAACCTGATCTGGACAGATATTTTATAATATATTAATTATATACGATTTATAATATATATAAGACTTGTTTGCTACGAATTTTATTATTATATAATGTATATTAGATTTTTTATTATATATATATATATAATATTATTGAGCTGGGCTCAGACTCAGGCTCAAGCCAGGCTTATTTGGAAAAGCCTGCCCAAGCCCACAAGCTTAAAACTTTGTCCAAGCCCGACATAGAATGGGCCAGGCCAGGCCAGCCCATCGAACCACCCAGCCCATGAATAGATCTAAGTGTCACAACTTGTGGCAGAAATGCAAATACTAAGATGGATGAGTGGAAAAACTAGAAAGGATAGGATAGGAATGAAGCTATCTGTAGGAACCTAGGAGCAGCTCCAATAGATGATAAAATCAGAGACTAGACTACTATGGTTTGGTCACGTGCATAAAAGACCACCAACAGCTCCAGTTAGAAGAATTGATTTGTTACAAGTTGAAGGGGCTAGAAGAGTTAGGAGTGGACCAAAAAGGACTTGGGTAGTAAGAAATGATTTTAAACTTTAATAATTTAACAGTGGATATGGCTTTAAATAGAACAGAATGGCAAAACAGGATATAGTTGGGATAAGGCATGGATGATGATAATGATGAGTATCACAATTTGTATATTTGTAAATATACCATATAATTCAGTCAGCATAAATGCAAAGGAAAAAAAGAAATTTGACAATAAGAACAAAAAACAAGATAAAGATGAAGGAAAGTATACTTTCATAACAAAAATATCAACCAGTTAACCTAGAAATGAAAGTCAGCTAATAGTGAATTATGGAGAATGATCGAGAAAGAAAAGAAAATGAGATCATTCAACTGACCTTGAGTGAGAGGGATTTCTTCACTTCTTCTACCCTATCTTCAATTTCCTTCTTATGTTTCTTGTCCACCTCACTCGTCATATCAGCCCATTTTATTTTTTCTTGAATTGAAAGAAGTAGATTATCTGAAGTTGCTAACCTGCAATGTATTTACCCATAGATCAAAAGGAAGGTAATACAAAGCATATACATGATTCCATGTTGTGCACAAGGCAGATACCATACAGATTCAATGATCTGAACCACCAAACCTAAAAATAATACATGGACACACATATAATTACAACTACCAGTTTGTTAACGTCTGTATCATACTCCCAAGCTGCCCAGGTCTCAGATCCCTCCCTGCAGCAAACTGGACCTACATGTGCACAGAATAGAATAAGTATTGATTAATGGAGTTGTTTCATGCATTAAAATTGAATAATTCAACTTAAAACAAGGACATGGCAGTAAGACCTTACCTCAAAGCATCTCCGCAACTGATCCAGCTTACCTCTAACTATGCCCTACAAAAATCCCACAAAAAGACAACTGATATTTTTCCTGGCTACATTTGAAGTTTTAAATCAGGAACTGTAAATTTCAGACTTGTATGTAGGCCTTAAGTAAATGGAAATTCTTAGAAGGAAATGAATAAATGGTGACCATTAAAAGAATTAAAAAGTAAAAGGAAAGCAAAAAGCAGATCATTCAATACCTGTTAAAAATCAGCTTCTAAATAAATATTTTAAGTTTTCACTTATGCAACCACAATGAAGCCACATGATAAATAGCAGTGCTTGCTAGTATTTTCTTAACTCACTAAATGGAAATTAGAGATGCATTCTTGTTTTCTCATATGTTTATTAAAATAAAAGAACATAAAGTAAATTTAGTAAAGAGATACAACTTAGGCAGGCCTACCTTGAGTCTAGCCTGATCCAACCAAATGTTTTGGACAGGTTGAGCTTGGACTTACGTGGATGTATGTCTTAGTTATGTTTAAATATACTTTCAAGCTCACTTTTGCATATCTATAAAGATAGAAATCTATAGCTTTTTATTTTTAAGATGTTTTTATTTTCAGAAATTTTTTAAACCTGCTCAGCCTGGCTTTCAGTGCACTGGGTTGATCCATTTGAACTGATCTACCACCCAAAAAAAAGAGTGGGTAGATGCCCAAACCAAATATCATGATACTTCATATAGTATAATTTATGGAATGTGAAGTAGAATGAACATCATTGATTGAAAAAATAGAACGAATAAGTGAGGCAGGCACCCATATAAATTAAACAATAAATAAATGTAGTTTGCTGGAATAGGATCACCAAATCAACTTTCTTCCAACTCCCAGTTAGATTTTATCTGCTGCATTGGAAAGAGGAGAAAACAAACTTGGACAAGAACCTACCGCATACATGCATTCATTGATAAGGAAGTCTTCTAGCTCACGTACATTTAAAACATCTATTTCCAGCATCAGTTGATCATAGGGAAGTACCTGGGAAGCACTAAAGTGTTAGAGCATAAACATATAAATACGAATTTTTCATGAAATGCTAGAAAAAGAGCTTTTTAAAACCAAAATGGCAGACATAATGTACTCCAAGAAAACTACCCATAAAGTAAAATTGGTTTGCCTGGCTCCCTCATTAGGGTGAACCAAGCAACAACAACTATTAATTCATCCAAAAGGCATAAAAGAAAAGAACCAAAATACCCAAAAAAAAAGAAATATAACATTGAACAATTATTTTCCCTTCAAAAAGAAAAGACTTCCAGTTAGTCTGTGGATGACAGACATGTGTCAGGAATCACTTATGCAAAAACCCTTTTTTGAAGGGTAGAAGAAAAAGAAAAAGAAAAAGGTTACAGAGCATTGGATGTCAATGAGACAACCCAGATTGAATAACTTGACAATCTGAAAAGTTTCCTCACTACAAAGCTGTAATTCCAGAATACCCCAAAAGTTCTCTATCAGATCCTCCCTTCTAACTTAGTCAAGGGACTTGGAATTGGACAGAACTAGCAGATACCATGTTTTGCCACTTCATAAACAAACTGAAGTGTAATGCATCCCAAGCTCCATTATGTCTCATGAAGTTCTGAATCTGACAAAGAATTAGCAAACTGAGACCATCCAACTCCATAAAATTTTCCTTGGGTTGAACTGAAAGTAAGAACCTGCTGTTGCCTGGGTTCCCCTAAATGAAAGGAAAATCTATTTTGGACACATGGCAGATTCTGATACTCTATGGATTCTTGAGGGATGCTTCTACAATGTCATTGTCATTTTCCTCCTTGATTGTTTGACATAAATGAACATCTATTATACATAATGAATTCCATGATTTTTTTATCAATATAATGAATTTCATGAGTCCATCTATTCCTGTAGAACAATCCTGGGTGGCAAAGATATTGTTATGTTTTCCATTTTCTATAGGGTATATTATTGTTAGATTTCACAAGTTACCAAATTTTATTAATAGTAAATACATTATTCTGCATGTGTCCTTGAGTTCATCTTTTATCAACTTGCCAAGTCAGACACAGCAAGCATCAGAATTCCAGATTCCAGCTCCCATACCTGTATCCATGTTACACCAAGTAGGGTTCTCACCAAGTATTACGCTATTATCAGACAATCATCTTAAACTCAACAAAAAACCTGATCTAGGAAAAGAAAATTACACTATAAAGCCCAGTTGACGAGCAAGTAATACCTTTTTTGTCTCAGCAAGTGTAAGAACACTAAGTTGTTTTAGCTTGCGGACTTGATCAGGTACCAGTTGTGGAAGACAGCCCGCATTACCTAATAGTCATGCAGATTTCCTCTGTAAGACATGATGAAAACGTTTTCTGAAAAAAGATAATTCTTGCATCATGTTAACATGTTGGCATGTTATCTAGAAATCTAAGATTCGAGACAACATAAAGAATTAAAAGAGTCCTTGTAACAAAAATGCATTCCACAAAGCATGTATGCAAAACTACCTTTAAGATTGAGGACTACCCATAAAGAATTATAATGTAATTCCCTAAATATTACAAGTATTTATTTATTATTTTAATTTATATAGCAGATTCTCCATAACCAAAAAGGGAAACCAATAAACCTTAATAAGATCATAAATGGCAGCCTAAGCATGCTGGCTGAGAATTGTGTGAATAACCTGCCTACAGAGTCTGCAAAGCCTCATAACAATCCTCAAGCCAAGCCTCAGACCAAGTCATCATCATCATCTAAGCCTTGTCCCAACCATATGGGGTTGACTACATGAATCCTGTTTTGCCATTCCATTAGGTTCAGTGCATATCCGTTGTTAAACTATGGGCACTTAAATCATTTTTTATTACCAAGCCCCAGACAAGTAATTCCAGAATCCAGAAGATCCAGTATATAAACTAAGGCCACCAGCCGCAAATTTTAGGGTAAGCCCATGCAACTGATTGAAGTATCTTCTTACCTTCAAAGGTATATAAATATGGCACCCCTAATAGAGCCAACCCATGTACCATATAACTTTGAATAGTCCATCTTTTTCATGCTAAGAATGAATTTATCTATATAAAAGAGGTGAATACCCCAAATATACAGAAGCCATAAAAGGAAAAGATATTCACAGAGGTACATGATATGGCAAAGCTCAGGGCCTAATTACATACTACCTGAGGCATACAAGAAAGAACCTGATAGAAAATTAGGCACCACCCTAAATCATCAACACTCCAACTAAGTAGGAATGTTGATAATGTAAAGATCACTTATTCCTTTTTAAGCAGAAAGCTAAGTAAACATAAAAATAAAATAAGACCCTCAAATCCAAATAATGAAACAGTTCACCCATTCAAATTTGTGTTCAAATATGCATTATTTTTTAACTTCTCTACATGCACTTCAACATAGAGCCAGGCAATACAACATTGTGCAATAAATTCAACCATGAACTTTGGAATCTCTAAAGAGTAAAGACCATTTTCTGATAGCTAACACACATCAACAAACTTCAATAGAGATAAGAGAACATCACAATGGTTGTGATTCCCATCTAGATAACCACTTCACCTTGCTTTGCCTTTGAAAAGCCATTAGTCAAGTTCTTCATATCTCTGTATTCGAGACTGCTTTGGACAAAATATACAAAGAAATAGATCCATTGCAGCATGAAAAATTAGGGCTGCAATCAAACCGAGCTCTAATTGAATAGTTTGGGCTCGACTTCAATTAGGCTCAATTCAAGTTTGACTCTAATCAAGTTCAAATCTCGAGGTAAGCTCGATCCGTTATTCAAACTTGAGCTCAAAAATAAAAAGTTTGGCTCTAAAGCTCACGAGCCTGGCTCAATTAACGTAAACATACATACATACATGCATACAAACATATAATTAAAAATATATTTTACATTTTTATGTAAAATATATTTTTATATTCTATGCATAATACAAGAATATACTATTTATTAATATATCACATATATATAGGGAGAATATAAAAATATATTCATTTTTTAGCTTTCGAGCCAAACTCGAGTTCATCAAATATTTAATCAAACCAAGCGAAGACATGCAGAAGTTCGGCTCAGCTTGTCTCAATTGCACCTCTATAAAATTCCCAAGACACATATCATCAATACCATAACCCTGGTTGACAATTTGACTAAAAAAATTAGCAAATCTATGCACTCAAGTGGAAAAGTTATACAGCCTATAACTCAGCAGCCTTGTTCTCTAACTGCAACTACAAGGGCCATTTAGACTGCCCCTCTTCCAATCAATCACTATATGAGAACCTCTTTCATATGCAAATCTCTGAAAACACATGGAGATTGCCAATCTAAGTCACTGGAGAAGTGACAAATGCTCAGCCCTGACAGAATTGCCTAATCCTACTTATCCCAAGTATAACAAGATAATATTATTTTTTTGATAAATAAGATAATATTAATTTTTTTCACTGATCAATAATATTAATTATTACCACTGCTATCCCTGAATTCCATGACAAAATGGCTAGGATGCTAAGCTGGATCCACATACCTCATCAAACTCCCCGTGGAAAGTAATAATAGAGGTACTTCCTTTCTTAATTTTATCCATTTTGATGTGCGTTGTAGGAATAAAGTACTCTTTTGGGAGGATCTTTGTATTGGTGACATGCCCCTGTTTACAATTCCCAACTCGTTTTTTTTTTTTTTGATAATTGAAATGTGATTTTATTAACAAGATATGGAAACTATTGCAGGCATCCCAAGGAGAGGCACAAGGTGCAACTTCTCCTTGAAAGAAAATTACAGATTAAACAAAAGGAGAGGCATCCCAACTCTTCACTCCCTATCCAATTTTAAACTTTAACCTATCTCCAAGTTTGGTGCAACTTCCCCACTTTGGTTCAATTGGGACTTTGGGTTCAGGAGAGGCCTAAGGGATAATGAATGTGATTCCCTAAATTCTATTGTTCTCAAAACTGGAAACTGTTTTTTTTTTCTTTTTTTTGACCAAATGTGCCTCTTTGTTTAACCTGTTAGTAAACTCTAACTGTGGGTGGGGGTGGGGGTGGGTTTTCCAATGAAGATTCGTGCAAACTTATCCATTCTAAAGTACAAGCACCTTGTCAGAAAGTGTTCTTGGAAAGATCAATACCTATGGCATGCTACAGAAAGGCCTAATTCTTGCCTTTCTCTTCATGTGTATTCTTTGTAAGGCTAGTAATTAAACCACTCCTCACTTATTAGTCTCTTATCCTTTCATGTATTGTATTTGGGAATTTTTTTGTTCTTTGATTGCAGATGTCCCCCCCCCCACACACACATACACACAAGAAGTGGTAAGTTTATTCAACCCCAACTTATTGAGGCTTAAGGAAAAAAGAGGGAAGATCATGTGGAGGCTAGTAAGAGTAGCAATAGAATGGTCGATCTAGGAAGAAAGAAATAATAGAATGTTCAATGAAAAGAACAAGTCTAAGGAGGAGTTAACTGAAGCTATCTTAGTGAGAGCCACACATTGGGTAAAAACTTTGGAATTATTAAGAAACTTTTCAGTCAATGACATTGTTAGATCTTGGTCTGAAGTAGCACGAACAGGCAGACACATTGAAGAAGTGAGAATGGACTGGAAACCCACGGCTGTAAATAAGTTGAAGCTGAACTTTGATAGCAGCTCTATGGGCAATCCGAGAAGAGCATGCATTGGGGGAGTGATTAGAAATCACCAAGGAGTGGTGGTAGTGATGTATTCAGGTCCAGTTGGCTTAGGAGACTTGGTCAGGCTAAAACCATGGAACTCTTACAAAGACCAAGACTAGCACTACATCTTGGTGTCAGAAACATGGAAGTTGAAGGAGATCACAGCTAGTCATTCATTGGACAAAGCAAGTCAAATCGCACTGGGTAAGGACAGCTGACAAGGTGTCTTTAATTTGTCTGAGATCTCCAGCAAACTTGTGCTTCTCAACATCAATTTTGTCCACTTGTTCCTCCATAGATGTCGATCTAGTGATAGTCATCTTCAGCAAGGTATGCCTAGGCACACTGGCAAGGTGCATTTTAGGGCATGCACCTCGCCTAGGTCCCAGGTGAAGCACTTTCAAATAGTGTGCACCGGGTGTGTCTTGCACTTCAGCCCAGGTGCGTGACTTTTGAAAATTTGTGCATTTTTTCTGTTTTTTTATGCCTAACAACTGGGCCAGGGGCTCCATCAGGTGTGCGCCTTGCACTTTGCTCCCTTTGCCCGCTCATTAAATCTCTGAAAACCCCCTATTTGCTATCATGCTCATTCATTCGTCCTAATAAAAGATATTTTCAAAAGAATTAAAATTATAAAATCTTTTTTATAGGGATTAAGAATTCATGACCCTTTTTTTTGAAGAATCAGAACAAAAGATTTCATTCAAATAAAAAGTCATACAACCCGGGGGTGTTAAGATAGCACCCAACCGCAACCTAGCACACATGCCGATTATACTACACCAGAAAAATCAAGAAATACAGAACTGGTCGAGATTACAAGTGTGTAACCCAAGAAATTCCAAAAATTATCCCCCAACACTGTTCATTCCCCAAGTTTCCTCCTTCAGGCCCAGACTAAAAAATTCCCGTTTTGTCTCCTGCGGCAGCACAACTGTAGGACTATTTTTTTTTTTTTTGATTAACTGTAGGACTATTTTTCCTTTTATTAAAATTCTCAATGTCATCCTTCTTTCCCTATCTCTCAGACCCCTTACATTCCAGCTGATCACCCGCATTCTGCTCTTCCTCCTGGACAACGAAAGAGAAAAAGACTCACCTTTAGTCCTCACCCACTTCCTCCTCTTCGTCCCACTTCTTGTCCTTCCCACGTTCTTCTTTTTCTCTGTTTTTTCTCCCATCCTAAGTTTCTCAATACGTTTGAAGGCCTTCCTTGCAAATTCTTCCCCTCCCCAGAAAAACAAATCCTTCCTCTCTACCAGCTTGTCAATTTCAACCACACCATTTCAGACCAGAGCTGAATCCTGGACTATCCCCCCTCCGACCTCCCCCTCTTCCTGTCTTTTCCTTCTCTTCCCCTCCAAACAACCTTCTCATCCTACCTCCCTTACTCCCACTCCTTCTTCTGCCCCCTGAGAAGAATCAAGGACTCTCTTTTTTTCTGTTGTATACCTTTTCTTTTCTGTCACGCCCTCCTAACTCCCCAAATGGCCTTTTTTTTGGACCCCCCGAGAGACTCTGCCTCTTCCCCAAGCTCCTTTACCTTTCCCTCCTTCAACCTGTGTTCAGACCTTCAATCAACATCCGAGACAGGGGTGCTTACCTCTCGGTCGATCCGCTTGTCACTAAACTCAGAAGCACCATCAGTAGCTCCTTCCCTGTCCTTTGTTAAACAAATCAGTGGGTCCGAGGTCCTATCTTCTTCCCCTGCTGAGAAAAGTGTCGGAGCAAAGGAAATTATGGTCACCTGCTGGGAAATGTCAGGCTTTGACTTCCCCCGACAAAACTTAGTCCCTAGCCTTCCTTCCTCTCCCAACTTCAGGCCCTGCCCGCTAGCCTCACGGTGAGCTCCCTCCTCTTCGGACGACTAAGCAACTCAGGTGGCACTAAAGCTCTTACAAGGTCCCTATTTCCTCTCCTTCACTGAAATACCACCGTCTTTTTGCCTTCTCCATATTTAGCAACCATCCAAACCCAAACATCTTTTTGCTCCCTACCTTTTGAAATATTTTTCAAGAAACCCCTCTTAAACTGCCTTTTACCAATAACGCCCCTCCCTTTCTTTACCCCCAACTTTGCCATCTTTTCCTTCCCCACAGCTTCCACCCTCCTGTGGGCCCCACCTATAGGAAATTCAAAGTTAATTCCACTCACCACCAGTGTCCCTCTGACTTCCCCTTCTACCACGTGTGGAGCTCCCCCTCCTTATCTTTCTCCCTCACCACATGTCCTTCCCTGTTTAAATCTGAACCTTTCTCTCCATCTGAAATTCCATAACTGCCTTTCCCATCATCCACCTCACAATCATCCTCCTCCTTCGACTGACCATTCATCTTCCTTTCCTAGAAACTGTTCTCCTGAGCCCCAAGGTGACATCATTCTTCCTTAGTCTCTTTGCTTCCCTCTTTCCGATTATTCCCCTGCTTTGTCGCAAAAAAAACGTGCCATCCTGTCCCTCTATAACTAATCTCAGATTGTATTTCTCCCCAACAAAAAAAGCAACTCTATCTCTTTCGGAAAGCCTGAGACATCCCACACTACTACCAACAGTCTAGCAGAGTCCAACTTATTCCAAGTCCTATTCCTATCATCAAATTTGAGAATAACACCACAAGCTTTTCCAATTTCTTCAAATGTAACAATGCTCCAGGCATGTAGTGGATCCCATATACTGCAACCCACACAGCTCTTCTCCTCCTCCCTTCTCTCAATGCCCCTGCCGTCGGGAACCACCACCCAAGCCAAAGGTCCAAATCCCTCTCTTTATAGGATTCCTCTTCTAACACCTTCTCCGCCCACTCTCTCCTATAGAACATGAAGAGAAATAGATCACCGTTTAGCCGTCTGTCCCGTGACCCTCTCTTCTCTCCACTCCAACCTCGCCCATGCTTCAACCTTCTCAACGTCCAGCTCTGTGCCAACAAACCTACCCACTAGGCTTGCCTTCAACACCAATAACCTTTCTTCCAGTCTACCAATCTTCTCTACCTCCACACTAACGCTCTTCATCTCAGTTGTTCATTCTAACATTGGCATGGTATCAAAGCAACAACACATCTTCTAAATCTAGAAAATCACGGAATTCAGAAAAACATGTTTCAACTCCCCAGAGTCCTAGTCTGGCGGCTTTGGCCAAATATGGACTTGTTTGGGCTTGCCTCAAGGGGCTTGGTACCAAGGCCACTCATAGAATCAAGATTGGATAATATTTAACATCATATTTGAAGTAATGCAATTGGGAAAAAAATAAAGAGATTGAGGGTTTTACATATGCTTGAACATGTTTTATATGTTATACTTGATTTTATTTTTAAATTTTCATTTTAAATATGTTTTACATGGTATGTTTATGTATTTTAATTTGTAATTTTATGAAATTCTTATTACATGGGTGCTTGCCTAGGCAACTAGGCACTCCACTATCACCTAAAATCGCGGCCTAGATACATTGACCTATGATTTAACTCAAATAAGGAAACCACTATTTGCAACATGCTAGGAACTTTTGCCATTATGCTTATAATAAGGATATATTAGTTACTACTATCATTAGTTATGCAAAATCCTAGAACAACATTTCCTGCTCGAAATCCAATCCATTTCACTAAATAAGTCAAAATCAAATTTCATAATCAACAGGACTTGTACCATATTCATGACTATATATATTTTCAATATTCGTAACATTATATTTTAATAATGAAAAATGTTAAATAACATTCTGATGTTTAAATACTTGCATTGATAAATAGTAATACAACAAGAGATAGATTCACAACTAAGGTTCATAGCACATACTCTTGTAATCACTCCATGTGCCATGAGCAAACAAACGAAGCATGTCAAGAAACACAGAATATTCAGTCCCTTGAAGCTGCATCCAAGTTAGCAATAAGAACAAATCAGCACTATAAATAAGCGATTGCTCAATAGAAGGGAAAGTCAATCACTTCATATATATAACACCTTGTACCTTGCTAGTTGCAACATTGCAAAATAAGCCCACTTTTGTAGGTAAGTTTTGTATTAAAATACTAAAGCCTCGAATAGCTAATATTAATCATGAAAACCACGAATACAAATCATACGGTGGGGCATATGCCTGATATGGACTTTGGGACTGAACATGTGGCCAATTTAGTGGTCTCCCATCTGATGAATGGTTCCATTAGGACCCCCCCCCCAAAAAAAAAAGGAATAAATCAGCTAATTTCTAATTGCACCATAGAGCAGCAATATTATCTAAAATAAAGCCATTTCTGGCTGCTGAGGAAAGATAAAGAATGAGGTCATAAGAATTTCAAGAAAAGATGCAATTCCTTAACAGTTGAAATGATTCCATTTTGGATGAGGTAATTTTTGTGGGTTCAAATACTATAGAAACCCAAGACAACATTATTTCATTTCACATGGCAAAACCCCTTTTTGTTTTTGAAAAAAGGTAACTTTTATTCAATAGAAAAGGGGAGGATGTACATGAGGAGATGTACAAACAGGGCTTCCAAACAAAAAACCAAAAGCCCACCCCATTTTTTGCTAAAGCATCTTCCAGGAAATTTAAACTTCTAGTTCTGGGAATCCATCTAAAGCCATGATGGATCAGATCTGAGATGTCAAAATTTTTTTGCAAGAAATAAAAAAGCCTCCAAGGACCTTTGCTTGTCTCATTAACCCATCCAACAGTGACTCTAGAGTCAACCTGCAAGGATTTAGCTGACTGAAGGCCTACCAACAGAGCTTGAACATCTGCCTCTGAGGTATCTTGAGCACAAACAGGGCTAAAAACCCAAACAATGTTCACAACATAGTTGTAAATGACTCCTTCAATGCCAGCCATCAAAGGAGGGTCTGGGTCCCTTCTTAAGCTTCCATTGAACCTCAAAATAAAGGAACTTTCTGTTCTTGGGAAATGGAAGGTTGAGGACCTACAAGAGAAGAATGAAGAATCTCTACAAGATTTCTGTTTAAGTCTCCATAGCTGAAACCTGAAAATACCTTGTTAGACAACATCCAAGAGATAAGTTGGGACAGAATTCTATTTCTTACAGATTCTTCAGTGGAAGCTTTATTTTTACAAAAGTCTATTGTTTCTCTCTTCCCAGAGGCTCCACGTTGTTGCATGGATAGATGCCTTCCAAAAAATTTTACCCCTTTCACCCATCTTCCTACCTTTCCATTGGGATATGAACTCACATACAGAATTTGGGGGAACCCAATGAAAACTTCCTTCAAAAACCATATCAAGTAGAAATTGCCATAAGCTACAAACCACCCTGCAGTTTATCAAAAGATGATTAATTGATTCCCCAATCAAGGCACATAATACAAACATGGGAGCGAGGCACCATTGTCCAAGCAATTTTATCTGCAACGTATTACAAGTATTCAACCGACCACATGCTAGATCCCAAAAGAAGAAGGAAATCCTTCAAGGATTTGATAGAGAAGGAACCACATGCCATATCCTTCTAACCAGGAAAGAGGAGGAAGAGGACTCAGAGACCAGGCTATGGAAGAAGGATTTGATAGAGAAGAAACCAATGGGGGTTATAGACCAAATGAACTTATCAGGAGAAGAAGTGAGATAGACATTAGACAGCAAGGAGAGAAGAGATGACATTTCAACCAACTCATGTTCACAAAGGCCTGGCCTATATGAAAATTAAGTTAAAGGAAAGACCATGTCTTCCATTAATAAGAGTAGAAGAGACCAAGGCTTGTTTATCTCAAATTAGGTTAAAAGGGCTGGGGAAGGACTCACTAAAGGGTGAAGAGCCCCACCAAAAGATCAGTCTAGAATTTGATAAGATTCTCAGACTAAATCTAAGGTTAGGCTGAAAGGGGGGGTAGAGTTTGTGTGATAGGTGATACCTTCCAAGGGATTGGCTGAAGGGATCCTTCTAACCAATGGAAAGCTGCCCCTGCCAATCCTGTTCCTCCCATATTTTCTGTGAATTCCAGAAGCCCACAAGGGTTGAGGCTCCTTCTGATATCTCCAAAGCCATTTTACCTAGAAGAGTTGTATTCCTCTCCGAGATGCAGCTAAAGGCCCAACCCACCTATCTTCTTGGACTTGCAAACCAGTTCTGACCTTACCAAATGATCCCTCCTCTCCCCTTCCATCCGACACAAAAAAAAAAAAAAAAAAATCTCTGAAGCTTCTTAATCTGATTTCTCACTCTTGCTGACACTTTGAACATACACAAGAAATATATTGGAATATCAGCCAGGCCTTAATTAAGGTAGGCCTACCCCACTTTGAATATATAATTCTTTCTCCAAGTTTCCAATCGCTTTTTACATTTTTCTAACCCAAAAACCAACATTGTTAGGATTGCCTCCCAATGGTAAACTAAGATATTTTATAGGCCAATCTCTAGCTTACATCCTACCTCATTAATGTAGCCAACTAACCTCTGGTGGAGAGAACATTAATTCCAATAATGCTACTCTTCCCTAAATTAGTTTTTAGCCTTGTCACAGCTTCAAAACATTGCAGCACCATCTTCATGTTAAAGAGGAACTGCAGCTTATCTTCAAGAAAGAAGATTATGTCATCAGAATACTGAAGATGCGTTAAGAGAATATTCTCCCTGCCCACACAAAAACCTTTAACTAACCCCAATGCAACTACTTTCTGAATGAAGGCATCAAGAATGTCAGCAACCAAGGAGAAGAGGAGTGGAGAAAGGGGATGTCCTTGGCACAACCTACTTGAAGCCTTAAAGAAACCAAGGGAATACCCATTGATGAGGACAGAGAACCAAGCCCCTTGAACACACCCCTACATCCGTCTCATCCACCTTTTCCCAAAACCTTTCAGCTCCATTATCCTCCACAAGTTCCTCTAGTCCACCAAGTCATAGGCTTTTTCAACATTGATTTTAAACATGAAACCTCCTAAACCCCCTTTTCTTCCTCTCCTCCACATATTCATTTGTGATTAAAATACCATCCACCATTTATCTTCCCTAAATAAAAGTATTTTGCACTAGAGCTACTTCTCCTAACACTTTTTTAACCTATTAGCCAGAACTTTTGCTACAATCTTCTAAAGATTTCCAGTTAGATTGATTGGCCAAAAATCTTTCACCCTTAGCATACCATCTTATTTTAGGAATCAGCTTTATAAATGTTGCTTTATTGCCCTTATTTAGCTTGGCTGACCCAAGTAAATCATCAAAAAATTCTACTAGGCCTGACTTGATAATGTCCCAACATTGTTGGTGGAAAACCAAGGAGAAGCCATAGCCCAAGGGCCTTGTCTTCATGAAGGGAGAATACTGCTTTGATTTTAGCTTCTCAAAACTCTCTCTCCAACCAATACTTATTCTAAAGAGAAAGGGTAAGGCCTTTCCACGCATCCAAGGAGGGTCTCCAACATCTACTTGAGGAATAAAGATCATTGAAGTGGTTTACAATCTCCTCACTGATCCTAGAAGGCTCCTCTACCAACTGCTCATTCACATGAATTTTAGAGATTAGGTTCTTCCTTCTTCTCCCATTAGCATATTTTTGAAAAAAAAAAACTGAGTATTACCATCCTCCTCCTTGATCCACTGAAATCTGGATCTGTCTCTAATATATTTCCTCTCTGAAAACCACTTATTCCTATTCTGATTGCAGTCTATTTCTCACTTGTTTTTTGTTAGTCTCCAACGTTCCTTGAGCTTCTTTGTTGTCTAGCTCTTTCAGTTCATTCCAAACTCCTTCCTTTTGCTCATATAGGATTAATGTTTGCTTTGTTCCAAGACTTCAATTTCTGTTTAATGTGCTGAAGCTTCTTCATAAACCTGAAACCACCCCATCCTTCAATTTGACGGTCAACCCACCATTCAGCCACCAACTATTTTTACTCATAATGGTAGATCCAAATTTTTTCAAATCTGAAAGGGGTCTTGGTTCTCAACATTTTCTCAGTGTCGAGAATAATGGCCCAATGAAGTTCTCCACAGACCTATCTCTTGAGATACCTTCAGAAACTTATCCTCCCAATCTGAAGAAATCTGTCCAGGCAACAAGAGATAGGGTAAGTCTGCATATTGGACCAAGTAAACTTAGCATTCAGCAGAGGAAGATCAATCAGGTTGAAATCTTAATGAAAGCTGAAAATCTTCGTGCGTCTAGTTAATCTACCACCACTGGATTTCTCATTAACCAATCTGGTTGAAATCTCTCATAACACACCAAGGAATCTGTCTATGACTACCAAGCACTTGAAATTCTTCCCAGAGCTGATTTCTAAGACTTGATCTATTCGGGACATATACACCAGTCAGAACCCATGTGAAACCATCATCAGTATTAGTGAATAAAACTGAAATGGAAAACTCTCCCATATGGCCATATCTACTTCAATACCAAAAAGATGCCCATCCCAAATTATCAATAACCCTCCTGAAGCACTGAAGACAAGCACACCCATTTTCGCTTCTGACTTCCCAAATAGCTCTGATAAATCTGCAGTCCACATTCTTTCTTAGTTTTCTGGAGCACAACTATATCTGTGTTCTTCTTTTTAGAGCTTCTCTTAAGGTCGCCACCCAACCCTCTCAAATTGCAAGATAAGATCTTCATTGAGCACTATTGTAATTCTTCCCTACATTCCTCTTCCTCCCTACTGAGATTTCAGAATCTTCCTTCCATTTCATTTCACAATGGAGCTTCCTTAACTCTCTAACCAAACGGGGATGTAGCCTACTTCCTTCTTCCAATAAAAATTTTCCTATAAATAGGGTCAAGGAAGGAGGGAGAAGAGCATCAGGTACCTGAAGGTTGGGATTGAGGAAGCAAGGAAAGGTTGACAATGACCTGTTGAGATTCGCTCAAACCCCTATTTTCAGGTAAAAGTCTGATGGGATCCACAGTTTGCCTCTTTGCAACTGTTGGTCCTTCGCTGATCCTTCTCAGAAGAGCTTGGCAAATCTGGGAGAAAGATTACCATCAGGGACCAGTTCCTGATCTGACCTATACCACTCTGATTGGCTTGAAAGCTCTTCACAGTTTAATTCTGCAGCTGAGGAAGAAGGGGTTGGCAGGCAGTAAGCTTTCAAATCTTCTCAACAAACCACCCTTGGGGTAGGCTCAGAAATTCCCAAAGGATAACGCAGAGTGCCAGAGTTGAGAGAAAATCTTTAGAATCACTTGAATACTCTTCTTCAATGAGATCCAGTCCCGCAAACCTGTTTGAGGAAGAAGGGTCCAACAACTTGCCCACTGGCCCACCTGTTTTTCTAGAAGGCCCACCCTAGTTTTGGGCTTGTGGCTGCCATCTTGGCCAACATAAGCATTGGATTTGAAATTCAAAAAACTAACCCCTGATGTTTTCTGCTGGTCCTCCAGTTAATCTTTGCATTTGGATTTGGGTACCCTTACTAAGTTTGGAATCTTTGAGGTTTAACCGAGTTCAACTTTGTCATCTACTTATCTTCACTGAAATGTCAACATTAAACCAAATGTTGGATTAATGTATCAAAGAAGCTCAAGGAATGGCATGAAGGTTTCTGCTGCTAACCTTAATCTAGTGCAACTCAAGTCCTTAAGCAGTTAAGTATCTATGTGCACAGCTTCCAAGCCACCACAAATATTCCCTGTCAGCTCAAATGTAGAACAAGACAAAAGATGAAAGAGGAATCCTTTGATAACTAGCCAACCATCGAACTTCAGGGAGTCCACATCTGTATTGACAAGAGGCCACCATCTCTGAAACCAACAACCTGATTCTCACTAATTGGTCTCAAGTAAATCCAAGCTGAGGAATGAAGATTAACCATTAAACCCCTTGCTACTTCTGACTACTTAACTTCACTCTTTATTTTTGCAAATAAAAGCCATTTTCCAAATGCCAAAAGGATTGGATGAATGGACAATGTTAATAAAGCTTCCTCTGCTTGAATGGACAATGACTTTCAGGTTTGACCAGAGGGAAGGAGTCATCTCGCAACTAGGGAGAGGGAATCTCCTTTTCTCTCTAGCAAACTGGGGAAAGGACATCAGAAAAACTTATCCGACCTGACCCTTTCATACCTTCTAGGATACAAATCCCTCTAGATTTTTCTTCTCCTCTCCATGAGGCTATCCTGATATAGCGACAACATGAGTTGGATCTCAGTTGGAAACTGTGCATCAGCCCTTGAGAGATTTTTTGTCTTGCAAAGAGCAGGGATCAACTAGGATTCTGAAGAGAAAATGGAAAAGCTTGATGGTAACCTCTTCTCTCAGAGAAACCCTAGACCAAAAACCTTTTCAGTCAGTTGGCAGAAGCACTTGTCGATGCTACGGTAGAAATCAATGTCAAAAGATTTGGCTTCAATGAAACTATCATGATGGAGGCAGGAGGTCAAGGCCTCCTCTCTGCCAACATCCTGGCGAACAGAGAAGAGTGGGGGGAATCTACAAATCAAGAGAAGAATCCAACCAGTGAATAGGATGGCTGGACTAAGGGCTGGAGGCAGAGAGCAAAGGAAACTAGAGATACTCACTAGCAGCAGTAGTGACGACAACAACAACAAAGGCAATGGTGAAACTAGTCATGGCGACTTAGAAAGCATGACCCTCAAAACCCTATTTTATTTAACAATTCCATTAACGAATGGCATAAGATGTCCATGAAAAGATGAGAGTAAGTTCACTGAAATACAAGAACAATGGAATCCCATCCTCACAGGGAAAATACTTAAATAGGAATAGAGTTATCACCATATAAGAACCTTCCCCACACCCCTCCTAGCTAAACTATCAACCTCAATGTTGAGATCTCTAGGAATCCAATGCATAATTGAAAGAAAGGAATTCGAAATGTCTCTAATTTCATCAAGGACGTCTATCAATCTCCATGGGCCAGACCCAGCTCTATTGGCTTATCTTATACCATGCACCTTTCATGCGGGGGGCTGATATCTGTTAGCAATCCTTCAGCTGGTGAGCAATGCAACCACCTCAGCTTTGACTGCATTGCCCCCCCCCCCCAAATTGGACGTAAATTACCAAAAGGAAAACCCATTCAGATTCAGATCACTTAAGATTCCCCTAATCCCGGAAGGACCCTGGATTTCCCAGAGAACTATCGTCAAAGTAAAGTGTGGTCTGACCTGCTACTCTTGGAGGAAGAGCAGTCCTTGGTTGAGACATTTAGGTTGATGAGTTGGCGGGTTCTCCACTAAAATACTATGAAGAGAAGTGATAGAGATACCCTTGGCTTCTTTTGTTGACAAAATTCAAGAGTTAACCAAGAATGGAATACGACCCCTAATTGCTATCGTCAGTGCATTAAAGTAACGAGATTTTTAATTCAGATAGCGCACCTCCCAGATAGCTAACTAACACACATTGCAAGTGAAGTGCTTTCTCATTTAGACAAAAATCCCAGCAACACACAGAAATTTCTAATCAATAAACTTCCCAAAGGAACCATTGAAGGAATAATATAGCCCACAATAATCAGAAACTCCCTATAAAATAAATCCACAGACAAATCACTCTAAGAAAACAGGCACACATTTGTGCAATAAATAATCTACTAAAAGAACCTCCAGAAAATTGTTAAATCACCGAAGAAACAAACACTGAACCCAGTCTCCTTTTACTAGAATGATAAAAAAATATATATCCCTAAGAATAACATAGTAAGTAGGAAAAGACCAAAGAATATATTCTAACCTCAGAGACATTGGGAGCCGCTAAAATCTCTGAAAACGCAAAAAGGGAGGAATCGGACGTTGCTTCGACGATTACATTCGCGAGTGCCGACCCTCTGTGTGTTTCTGCTTGCTTCACGAAATGCCCGATCAGTTCTGCTTGCTTGTGCTCGATATCCATCGCCCCTCCCTCGAAAAAACAAGAATAGCTTCAAAGATGAAAAGGCTTCGAACCCATTAGCTAGAAATCAAATGCTCTTTTGGAACAAATTGATTTGATGAGCAGGTTTTTATTCCTGGTAGAAATTCGATGAATCAAGAAATGCGAATTTTAGTGAGGGGACTTTTCACTCTCTCTTTCTTTGGGACGTCTCGGATGTCCGATTAACTTACATTTTTACTCAGAAAGGTTTAATAGGAGACGAGACATTTGCACTCTTTCCAAACGGAGATTAAATTGTTTTTACTTACTTTGCCCTCTCTATATTGTAACTTTTTTTTTTGTTAAATCTCTATATTGTGACTTAAAACCTGGAAGATTTGGGATTTTGGGAAAATTAGTTAGCATGTATTTGGTTCCGTGTATGTTTATTGAATAAACATTTGTATTTGGTTCCGTGTATGTTTATTTGCTGGTGAAATTGAAAAATGCAATAATTACAACTGTTTATGACAATTAGGCTCCAAATTAATATAACAAATGGCTGGCATGCACAAAAACCAAAATTCACTTTTTTCATTTTTGATGCATGTAAAAGAACAAGAGAGAGAAAAGGCTGAGATGGCGCCTATGTAACACTATCAGTAAATGTTTACTGAAGATTTTATTTGAGGCATTTTCAGGCCTCTTTATAGAAGATTTTAAGTTTCTAATAAATGAGGTCTATTCACAACTATTTGATAAAGGAAAAGGAAAGGCTATTGCAATTACCAAACTTTAGGGAAGTTTCAGCTGTCAGAAATTTCAAAGAAGGTTTCAACAATTTACCCAACAAATAAATAGGGCGAAAGTAATGGCAAAGGCAAAAAGTGGAGTAACACCGGATCCACCCAGTTGGGAAAAACTTTCTCTGTTGCAGTAAGTAACCTTTCAGAATGTTATATGAGAATGAACTAGAATTCCATAGCTAATTAGCTATAGTTGACACTTATACCGCAGGATCACAATTCTTTTCCTAATGACCGCATTCACCCTTTGCATAGCCTTTTGTCCAAGATCGTCCCTTCCTTCTCCCATTTTTGTTATTCAAGGGTTTGTTTTGACAACATAATTGATTTTGTTTTTCAAAGCAAAATAGCTGCAACATCAACAAAATTAATATATTTTTGAAATACCTTTTTAACCATTTGAGTGAATTGTGACTTCACTCCTTTTATTCTTAGGGCCAGTTGTTCTTTTTTTGGATTTTGAGAGGGAGAAAAGTTGGTTAATGAGATTTTGGTTTTCATTAACCAAGATACCCATGTTCTTCTTTCATGAAAAATTTATTTTTCCTGATATCACTTACTCCCATATAGGTGAGTAACTTTTAGGTAAATTGTTAATATTTGGATGAAACAAAATTGCCCATTTTAACAATGATTTTTAATGATTAAAATGACCATTGTCTTATTTATCTAGAAAATAAAAAATGGATAAATGCACTTACCTAGGTAAGTAGGTAAGTAACATCGGGAAAAGCAAACAAAGCCTTGTATGAAACAGAATTCCTAAAACAAGTGGAAAACACAACAATTCAAGAACTATGCCAAAGAGATTTTGGTCAATGAAAGGTAAAAAATTGAAGGTTCTTTACCCACCAAACACGGTTTAAATTATGGATACATCTGACACCAAACACTTACCAGGATCTCTTGTAAGCAAAAACCTTGCACACATAACATCTACTTGCACATTGGAATCTCCTCTCTTAATTTCATAAGGAGATGCTCCCAATGTGCTAGATTCCCCTATTCTTATAGTGTATGCAGAGTTTTGCTTATAGGGAATCCCTCTGCCTATATGTTTCAAGTGAATCAAAAACCCATTTTTTACCCTCTTTTTATTTTTTAAATTTCATATTTTCACATGGGGCTTCTGAACTGTCATTTAAGTGTTAAAAACAACACTTATTTTAGACCTACCAATATGATACACCATGTTATATCAAAATTTTGAAGCTTGGACCAAACCACCCTTACTATGGGGGTGTTTGGTATAGTGGTGTTGCATTGCTGTTGTGTATTGATTAATCCAAATTTGTAAGAAAAAAAGTGTATTGTACATCATATACAAGTGTCATTTCAACTAGAAAAATGCATGTATGTGAGAAATATCAAATTTGATGTTTCAGGTAGAAATAATAATTTGTATTGATCAACTCATATTAAAAAATCTCTCCCACAAATTTATTTTGATTAACCCAAAACACAACGACAACACAATGCCATTATATCAAACACTTCCTTATATTTGTCATTTTGATTAGCAGTATGCATGTTGGCATTTTCATCTTTCATGGCTTGGGGCAAAAATGAAAGAGCAACTGGAATTGAGAAGCGCACAGGAGACAGATTGAAGATAGCAAGAGTGATATTTGGTGTTGCTGGAGCATTAGTTTTCAGTCTTTATTAGGGAAGGACATTTAACATTCGGTCTTCACCTTCATAAAAGCTTACATACAAACAAAATTGGACTCGTGGCTCACTCATGCTCCTTGTGTCTTTTTGGTATATATTATGACTTTTCCATTCATAGAGATTATATTGGAATCAAAACTCCATCCAAGAAGGTTTTATGTTATCTAACCCAACTGCTTATTTGTATTGAAACTGCATGAATCAATATATAATCAATGAACTTGGTGGATGAAATTTTAGGACTTGATTTGTTAATATATTATAATCATATTAATTGTGATCGATACACATGTATATATATGATATGTCAATTGATATGATTATGATGAAACAAGATTCATGTAATCGACCCCATAACGCTCAGTTGCTTAGGTGATGAAGATTATGGTAATGTGTATGGTAGCCTCCAGTGGTTCATATTCCATATTATACATATATACATACAGGGCTTGAAGTATGGACATATATATAGACTCACAATCATACCTTGTACTAAAATTTAATTTACTATAATGGCAACGGTGGAGATCAAACACTAGACCACTTGGTTAAAGAGGCTCTGATTTTTTTTGAAGAGCAACTACCTTAAAATTTTATTAGAAGAAAAAACTATCAAAAAGATAAAGGGGAGGATATAGCCTGCCATGCCCCAAGCCCAAAGTACAAGAAACACTCCTTGAACTCTCAAAAAACCATCCCACAAAAAAGAAAAAAAAATAACATTACATGTACCTTGGAATTGGTAAACTAGAGTTATCTTCGCCGATTAATGATCTACCTTGTGAGGGTATTTGATTGACTAAGTAATAGGCATTTGAGACACTATTTATTCCAAAATTCCTGAGATAATCTGCCACACAATTAACCTCTCTGTAAATATGATTAAAGGAAATCTTATTCTTGAACTTGGTAATATACACCCACCAAGGAGCCATCAAGCTAGCCTGAATTTAGGAGGTTCACTAAAAACCATAATATCACTCTCAACCAAAATACTATTCAAATTGAGATTTTAGCATAAATGAAGTCCATCTAGAAGAGCTTTAACTTCAGCTTGCAAAGAGGTACAATCTATAAGGACCCCACCCAAACCCGACTTGCCTCTACAGGCTCCATCAGTATTAATTTTAATATAGTTTTGTGGTGGAGGTTTCCAAGTTAATTATCCATTTAATATGTCTTGGAGGGGAATTTTTAACAAGAATTTGAAGACAAGTGGCCCAAGAGGTGTTATGATCAGCAATTTCCCTCATGAACTCTTCAACACCTCTCAACCCATATTTCCCATAGAACAATAGAAGAAACCAGTCTTAAAATCTGATTTCGTTGACTATTTCTTTCATATAAACTCCACCAATTTTTAACCCGGTCCACCGATTTAACATAAAGAGGCTCCTATACCATCTCAAGAATTCAACATAAAAGCTTATGATGTTGGGTGAGGTCCCTAAAATAAGTTTTTATTCTCTATAGTGGTTGTTGCCTGTTGCTCTCTTCTTAGTATTGTCACTCGTTACCTCTTGTTCTTACTAATATTGTATTTTCCTTCCATGAAGTTTTTAATTTAGAGAGGAAAGCAAGAAGATTTTATTAAAGAAAAAAGAAATGAGATTTACAATCAGAAATTCCCAGCTCCCAAAGCATCATGCTGGATGAAAGAAAGGTCTGTAGGAGATCTTCTAGTAGGTAGAATGAGATTCATCTTATAACATGAAGTATTAGTCCTCCGCTAAACTTTAGGATATGTTTGGTTTGAAGGAAAAGATAGGAAAAAGAAAGGGAAGGTAGGGAAACCTATACAAGATTTGTAAAGGTTTTTCTAACTTTTCTTTCCTTTCCTTACTTTTTTTTCCTTCAAACCAAATATAGCATTAAAGTTTAACCGTTTAAGTATTCATTTAGGCTCAGTTTGAAAAAAGTACAGATATAAATACATATAAAATAATACAAAATATAAGATTTTGCACTCTACATATTTGTATTTATACTCCTTCCAAACTGAACCTTAAAATCCTACAATAGTAAAACACTGCAATATAAAATCTAGCTCATTTAGGAAGGAAATGATGTCACAGATAAATAACCTATCAAATAGACAAATACACGGGGGTTGGTAAGTTTACCGGGGGTGTGTGGCTATACGAGGTTGTTGTGCAAGGGATTTACCATAGCATTTTCCATTCATTTTATTCATTCTGGCTTTTGTAAAGCTATATTCGGCTATTCCGTCACTGTAGCACGCGGGCTGTGTGGTGCTTGGGTTTTCAGGCCCACAGGCCGGTACGACAATGTGGGCCTTACTATTTTATTCTAATTGTATTGTATTTTTTTTATTTTATTATTTCATATATAAATAATTATATACATCAAAGTTCATATAAAATAGAATTTCAAGATTTTTCTTTCAATTTTTTTATCTATTTTATTGATTTATTTTAAATTTTTATTAGCTTTTTTTGCAATTCTTTTTAAAAATTGCCTCTCATGGCCTGGCCCAGCCCCACCTGGTTTATGCCATGAATCGTGCTGGGCCTGACCTGTTAAGGATCCCAAAGGAGGTAGGTAAAGTCCACGTAAACCCACTAAAGCACGGGCAGCCTACAAAGTCATGTTGTGCCAGATTGACATGGCTCCATTTACAGTCCGATTCAATGCGATTTAGAGAGATCTCAAACCAAACCAATAAATTACGATTTAAGAAATTTCTAAACCGAACCAAATTATTTTGGTATGGAAATCAAATCAAATCAAACCGTTTTATTACGGTTTGGTAAGGTTTCTAATATGGTATGGGGACTTTGTACCATTTTGATGTGGGCTAGCCAGGCCCAGCCCATTACGGGTTGAGAGGCATGGCCCACTAACGCCTAATAGTGCCAGCCACAGCAGGGGAGCCCTGTTGCCTTCGTACGGAGCCAACCACGGAGCAGTTAGGCGTACTCGCAAAGACCTATTGCCTGACTTCGTACGGCTCTCATCTAATGCGTTTATCTCCACCTATCTCCAGCTCGTTCAAGTATAAATATGAGGTAACTCTCCCTTGACAAAGGATCAAGATCCTAGAATTCTGATCCACCTCCCGCAATTACTTCCAGTGCCTTGAATTAAATTCTTGCACCTACCTCGCTTCATTTGGACCACCTCACTCAACGTGTAGAAGAAGTATGCCCCCAAGCAAGAGGTCCCTCTCGAGGCGACCGCCCCGCTAGGGTGTCAGAGAATTAGGGCCAACGCGAGCATGTCGAGCCCCTAGCCCCCGGCCAGGGCAACAATCAGCTGGCCAAACAATCGGAGTCGGGCAATAGTCGACACCCCAACTCACCTCAGAGGAATATCCGACCTCCCAGCCGAAGAAAAGAAGTGCCCGCATGATCTGAAGACAGTCATCAGCCTTTGGAGCAACATCACCACCGCCGAAGGGAGATCCCTAGGGATGATGGCAGACACCTCGGCCACCCTGGAGTTTGCTCCCGGAGCGAGAGCCGACCTCCTGTCTCGGATCTCTGGGACATTTTGAATGATCGTCGCACTCATAGGGGAGCGCACGACCCGGCCTCGGAGTACTCGGGAATCCGAGCTGATACCCACCAAGTCCGTGAAGACAGAAGCGAGGCCCATGCCCCCGCCAATCAGGGGCTTGCCGAGTTGCGAGCCGAGCTTGGGGCCGTCAGAGACGAGCTCCGCCAAGTCAAGGAGAGCCGAGTTGATGCCTCCACTAGTCACGAAAACTCCGCCGGCCACATGGACGCCTTCACCCCGGAAATCATTTCGGAGCCTCTCCCCCCACACTTCAAGGCTCCTACTTTGGAGATGTACGACGACTCCTCGGACCCCGACGACCACCTGGAAAGTTTCAGAGCACTCATGATAGTCTACGGGTATTCTGACGCCTTGACATGCCGAACTTTCCAGGCCACCTTCAAGGGGGTAGCATGCCGTTGGTTCTCCAGGCTCCCCCCGAGGTCAATCAATTCGCCAGCATGTTCCTCGCCCGCTTCATCAGCAGTAGACAGTGCCAGAAGAGCATCATCTCGCTCATGTCCATCAAGCAGAAACCGGGCGAAAACTTGCGGTCTTATATCAACCGCTTCAAAAAAGAAGAGCTTGAGGCCAGGGACCTCGACCCCATGATCTCGATGCACGCTGCCATCAACAAACTTCGAGCTGGCTCCGCCCTCAAGTGTTCGATCACCAAGACCCCACCGAAGACAAAGCTGGAGTTCCTCAAAAAGGCCCAAAAGTACATTGCGGCCCAAGAGGCTTTGGCCGAGGATCACCAAGAGAAGGAGGCCGAACACAATGGCGGGCCCTTAGGGAAGAAGAAGAAGAAGAATGAAGACCGCCGAGGTGATAGTGGCAAAGATAACAGGAAGCCGTCGGCCCCGACTACAACTTATAGCCAATATACACCACTCAACTCCTCTTGGACCCAAATCCTGATGCAGATAGGCGATGAGAAGTTCGTGAAGTGGCTAGAGAAGTTGAAGAGGAACCCCAAAAAGTACTGCAAGTTTCACCGTGGCATCGGTCACGATGCCGAGGACTGCTATGAGTTAAAGAATGAAATAGAGTCCCTCATCCGCCGCGGGCATTTGAAGCAATTCGTTGGGGGCGAAGTTGGCGCTTCGTCCTCCTAGGAGCAGCAACAGCACTAGTAGGTCATCGGAGTCATCGACGCCATTGTTGGGGGCTCAGCCTCGGCCCGCAAAGCCTACGCCAGGCAGTTGAACATCCAAGGGTCAACCCCCAAGAGGCCAAAGAAGAAGGAGGACCTCTCCTTTATGGACAAGGACCTCAATGGGATCACAGTCCCCCATGACGATGCGTTGGTGATTTCTGCCGTAGTAGCAAACTTCCTAGTCAAGAGGATTCTCATCGACAATGGCTCCTTAGCAGACATCCTCTTCTATGAAGCTTTCGAAAAGATGAAGATAGCGCTAGAGCGCCTCCAGCCCGCCGATGTCCAACTAGTCGGCTTCTCCGGCAATGTCGTTAGGCCAGAAGGGAAGATCACCCTATCAATCACGGTAGGAACTGAGCCTCAACAGGTGACGAGGATGACGGAGTTCCTTGTCATGAGGATTGGCTCCCTTACAACGCAATCATGGGGAGATCGACCCTTCACGTGCTGAGAGCCACCATGTCCTCCTACCACCTCACCCTCAAATTCCCAACCGAGCATTGCATCGGAGTTGTTCAGGGGGATCAGCATATCGCCTGTTAGTGCTATGTGGCGGCACTAAAGGGCAAGATCAAAGAAGCATTGTCACTTGAGGGCCTCGACCTCAAGGAGGAGCCAGCGAGTCGAGGACCTCGTCTCGGTTCCCCTGGACGAGGATGAGCCCGAGAAGACAGTTCGCATCGGGTCCAACCTTCCCCCGGAGAGCCTACCCAAACTGGTAAGTTTCCTCAAAACTAACATCGATGTCTTCGCTTGGTCCGCTGCTGACATGCCCGGAATTGACCCTTCGGTCATTACTCACAAGTTGAGCGTGGACCCGAGCTCTAGGCCAATTCGGCAAAAGAAGAGGAACTTTGCACCAGAGCGATGGAAGGCCATAGGAGAGAAAGTTGACAAGCTACTTGATGTTGGATTCATCCGAGAGGTATACTATCCTAACTGGTTGTCGAATGTGGTTTTGGTTAAGAAAGCTAATGGGAAATGGTGAATTTGTATTGACTTCACAGACCTTAACTGAGCCTACCCCAAGGACATTTTTCCTTTGCCAAGAATAGACCACCTTGTTGACGCCACTGCAGGATATGAATTGCTCAGCTTTATGGATGCATTCTCCAGATACAATCAAATAAAGATGCACCCCGGAGACGAAGAGAAGACCTCATTCATCACCAAACATGGTACATACTACTACAAGGTGATGCCCTTCGGGCTTAAAAATGCAGGAGCTACCTACCAGTGTCTCGTTAATAAAGTGTTCAGGGACTAGATGGGGAGGAACGTTGAAGCCTATGTAGATGATATGGTGGTGAAGAGCCTGAAAGCCGAAGTACACACCTCAGACATGGCCAAGACCTTCGACACTTTGCGGAAGTTTAATATGAAGTTAAATCCCAACAAGTGTGCCTTCGGTGTCACCTTGGGCAAGTTTTTAGGCTTCATTGCCACTCAACGAGGCATTGAGGCCAACCTTGAGAAGATACAGGCCATACTGAACATGGCACCTCCTCGATTGGTGAAGGAAACCTAGAAGCTCATTGGCCGAGTGGCAGCACTCAACCGCTTCATGTAAAGTCAGCTGACCGATGTCTTCCCTTCTTTCGAGCCACCAAGAAACTAAAAGACTTTAGGTGGATGGAGGAATGTCAGCGAGCTTTTGACGAACTCAAGGAATACCTCGCCTCCCCTCCCCTCCTGGCCTACCCGGTTCCAAGAGAAACTCTATACTTGTACCTATCAGCCAGAGACGAAGTAGTCAGCTTAGTCCTAATCAAAGAAGATGAAGCATAGAAACCAATATACTACGTCAGCAAGGTACTGTGTGACACCGAAACCAGATACCATGAAGTGGAGAAGTTGGTCTTTGCTCTTGTGGTTTCAGCTAGGAAGCTTAGGCCGTATTTCCAAGCTCATACCACCATTAGTGTTGACAAATCAACCCCTCAAAGCGGTCCTCACCAAGCCTGAGACCTCGGGGCGTTTGATCAAATGGGCCACCGAGCTTTCCGAATTCGACATATGGTACAAGCCAAGGCCTGTCATTAAAGCACAGGCCCTTGCAGATTTTGTGACGGAGTGCACCTTCAACCGAGCTCTCCCTCGGGCCCTAGAAGATGAACCAGGAGAAGGGCGCTCGGCTAGAGATGCTCCCCCCACTTGGAAGCTTTTTGTGGATGGGTCGTCCAATGCCAAAGGAAGCGGCGTTGGCCTTATCCTCCTCACCCCAGACAACTCAACCATCAAATATGCATTGAGGTTCGACTTTCCAGCGTCCAACAATGAAGCCGAATACGAGGCCCTCCTCGCTGGACTACAACTGCCCAAGGACATCGGCCCCTCACACGTCGAAGCGTTCAGCGACTCTCAGTTGGTGGTGAACCAGGTGAACGGCGAGTACGAAGCCAGAGAGCAAAGCATGTCCAAATACCTCGCAAAAGTCCAAGAGCTGGCTCGCCATTTCCAACGCTTTACTCTATAGCAAGTCCCGCAAGCTAACAACACGAGGGCCGATGCCCTATCCAAGCTAACAAGCACCTCAGACACAGTCCTCGCCCGCACAATTCGCGTGGAGAAGATACCTCGGCCATCCACTAAAGAGGCTCAAGTACTGCCAATAGAGGTCGAGCCATCATGGATGGATCCCATCATCAATTTCCTCCTGACAAAACAACTGCCCAATGACAGGAACGAGGCCAGACGGCTCTGACGTCAGGCAGCCCACTACACCTTGCTTGAAGGAAAATTATATAGAAGATCTTTCACCCTGTCTTACCTCCGATGCCTCCACCCGAGGAAGGAGAGTACGTGCTTAGAGAAATTCACAAAGGCATCTGCAGAAACCACCTCGGCGGCAGGGCCCTTGCCTGGAAGACATTGAGACAGGGATATTTCTGGCCAACACTTCACAAAGACGCAGCTGAACTCGTGCGAAGATGTGATCAGTGCCAGAGGCACGCCAACATATGTCATCAACCTGCGACTACCCTCTCAGCCCTCAGCAGCTCCTGGCCTTTCGCCAAATGGGGAATGGACCTCCTTGGCCCTTCCCCACAAGCAATGGGGGGCAGGAAGTACCTCATCGTCGCCGTGGACTACTTCACCAAGTGGGTCGAGACCAAACCCTTAGCCACTATCACAGCTCGGGCGATCTAGAGCTTCTTCTGGAAAAACATCATCTGCCGCTTCGGCCTCTCTCACATGCTAGTCACCGACAAGGGGAAGCGGTTCGATAATGCTAAATTTTGGGAGTGGTGTGCCTCCCTCGGCATCAAACAGTAGTACACCTCGGTGTGCTACCCCCAGACAAATGGCCTGGCCGAGGTCACCAACAGAACCATCCTAGACGGATTGAAGACGAAATGACGTTGGACGAACCGCGAGGCTCACCCGCCGCAACCTACCGAGCAAACCGCGAGGCCCGCCCATCGCGACCCACTGGGCAGACTGCTCGGCCCAGCAAACGCACGCCTATCCTGGTGACCGTCCTCCTCACGGGGGACCCCTAATGTAACCTAACCGTGCATGACACGGGACCATCCCCACTAACATAAGGCATCCACACCACACACATCTCTGAACCGTTGAGGAGGGAAGACGCATACGAAGTAAAAGCGATGCCACTACAAAATACCCCTCTGCTGACGAACCCAAAGGCATAACAGTCACTACTCCCGATGACCGAAGCCGAGGCCTTACCTCGACTATCACTTCCATTACTAGCCAAAGTCAAGACCTCACTTCGGTCTCGGGAGTGGGGGGCAAGTGACGTGGGCTAGCCAGGCCCAGTCCATTACAGGCTGAGAGGCCCGGCCCACTAACGCTTGACAGCGCCAGCCACAACGGAGGGGGGGGGGGGAGCCTTGTTGCCTTCATACGGAGCCAACCACGGAGTAGTTAGGCATACTCGCAAGGACCTGTCGCCTGACTTCGTATGGCTCTCATCTAGTGCATTCATCTCCACTTACCTCTAACTCGCTCAAGTATAAATATGAAGTAACTCTCCCTTGACAAGGGATCCAGATCCCAGAATTCTGATCCAGCTCCCGCATTTACTTCCAATGCCTCGAATTAAATTCTTGTACCTGCCTCGCTTCATTAGCATTTACTCCTGGGGACCCAGTTCATCCGAGGACTACCATCGAGACCTCGTCTGCACCTTCCCCCACCTTACACATCGTACTAATTTGAGTGTTAGAGTCTCCACCTCGGATCTCCACCCGAGGCCTCTGACATCTCTTGTTTTGCAGTACCTCGGATCTCTAGGAACTTTGTTACCAAGCCGACGACTCGCAGTCCTCGGCTTCTACCGTACTCAGAAGGGAGCATCTCGCCTCGGCCTACAGTCTTTGGCCTCGGCTTACCCTCCTCTAAATCCTCAAAGCCTTCGGCCTACCTTTAGAACTTGGGAGTGAATTTACCTCGTTGCCCTCGGCCAATCTGGGCAACAACACATTCAATGATTCTTTTGGGCTTAACCCAATTAGAAATCCCAAATAACTCCCCTAAAAATTAAAATTTAAAACTTTTATTTATTATTTTATTATAAAATAAAGAGTTCGTTAATTATATATTTATAATTTTATTCATTCCATTTAAATATTATATATATAAAATTTCAGTTTATAGTTTACGGTTTGATTCGACTTATAAAATTCAATAAATCAAAAACTGCAATTTAAAAAATTCTCAAACCGAACTAAATCTCATTTGTAAGTATAAACGAAACCAAATCACAAATTCAATTCTATTTTGCGATTTTAACTGTATAATGAACACCCGTTTGTCATTGTCAAATGCTAGAATGTGAATATCCGATATCATATGGTATGGGAAAGAACACCCGTATGCGCTCCCCCCCCCCATGACTCTCGATCTACCGGGTCCCACTTAGAGTATGAGGTTTCAAAATTGTCATAGCAAAAAGTGTTATTTTCACAAGTTAGGACTCTTTTGTCCTCTGACTTACGAATGTTTGGTGATTTCCCATCTTCCGTACTTGTTAGACTTTGTCTTTCATTATGAAATTGCCTCAGCCATATGCATGTACTCTCGTCTTTGAGAAATCTGCCGTTTGATTTGGGTTATTATGGAATTGCATGCTCAGCTTTTTCAGGAGAAGCCTTCTACATTTTTCTTCTCCTACACCTATCTTTGAGAAGTCTGCTGCTTGATTTGGGCAATAATGGTGGCCCTTAAACTAAACCACACTCCTTTTTAATGTTCCAAAGTGTCTACCTTTATTTGTAAGAATTTTCTTTTCCAGATTCGTCTCTTATATTTATGCTCTATATTGATCTATTTTAATTGGAAAAGCATTTGATTGTTCAATAAGCTTCCCCTACAGATTCTCTTCTGTTATTTTTCTTTTGATCAGGACTGAACAACTTGAATTGTTTAAAGAGTTTGAACAGTGGCACATAATGACATAATGCAGGTCAGTCCATAAAAATGATTAAAATATTATATCTACTGAAGGTCATAGCCCCCACCCATACGTGGTATCGTAAAATTTCAATAATTAGAATTTTAGAAGAGGTTAAACTCTCACTCTTAAACAAGTCTATTTACTAAAAAAAAGTGATAATTCTATTCTCTTAAAATTAAGGTTTCAAAAATCGATTTGGAAACGGATCTATTCTATCTACCGATTTTTGGGTTAGCGGTTTGACTGTCCGAGTCGAACAGTTTGTATTTGGGCAAATATTTATATGAGAAAGGAGAACTGGAGAAGGGAGTGTTGTTGGCTGAGAAAGAAAGAAAAGAAGAGAAAGGAAAGGAAGGAGGGAAGGAGGGAAGAAGAAGGAAGAGGAGGAGGGGATTCGACGCTCACTAGTGACAATAATGGTGATGGCGAGGCGGCGGCAATAGATGTAGATCTGAAATTTGAGGTCGATTTCTCTGCAACATCTGTACTGTAGTCTTCTTCTTCTTCTTCTTCTTTTTCTCTCTCTTTGTGTTGAATCTCATATCTGAGTTCCTGTATTTCTCTCCTCTGCAACTTTCTTAAATTGCGAACTACTGTCTGGGTCAAACAAGTCAGTAGTTTAACCGCCTGGGCCAACGGTTTTCTAACGAAGTCAACGGTTTTTGACCCAGAAACAGGTTAGGGGTGAAACGGAACCGGTTGCTTGGACAATTTTCAGGCCAAACGGTCCAACTGTTTGGGTCAACGGTTCAAAAACATTGCTTAAAATTCACACACGTAGCATCCTAATCCCTAAAAAGTGGCCACTTCAAATGTTATGGTAGTAACTGAATTTTATTCAAACACAACCGTTCCAAAAGTAACGATTAAACAAATAATTTAACTTAAAAATATTCAAAATATTAAATGGATAAAATAAAAATAAATGAAATTCATAAAAATGACTAAACAATTAATACAAATGGTGTGAGTTTCACTCTTTTAGATGAAATAGTTTATTAATTGCAAACTAGATTTAACTTTTTTTTGGAAGCATAACCTAATTTAGCTTTTAAAAATAAATTTATCAAATAAATAGTAAATACCAATTAAAGTGGGTTACTACTTACAAATAAGACCTCATTTAATCTCTTAAATCATATTAAAAACAACATAAATTAATAGTGATTTTCAAACAAAGTAAATCATAAATAGATTGTCAATTACAAAGATGTAAGACCCATGTTAATTTTTCTAATTTAATTTTTTATAATTAAATAGTAAATTTCAAACTAAATGATACTGTAGTTGCCCCTTAGTATAAGGTCATTCTCTAGATAAAACATGGTAAGTCTCTTAAACCAAATAAAAAGCCTAACCTAAATGTCTAATATAAATAATTTAAAAAATTTAAATAATTCAGATTAATGGTTTCGTACTTAGTATGGGGTCATTCCTAGTTATTAATAAGATGAACTAAAATTGACTTTAATATTGTAACAAAATGAATTGAAAATAACTTGTATCAAACTTAAACCTATGATAATTAAAAAGAATATAACATCTAAACCAACTTTACTAATTTATACAATACAAATTTTAAGTATTTATGAACACATATTTAAATCGAATCCAATATTATCAGATCCGATAGGGGTGGGCCCATATTCAATCCAATTATTTTAATTTAATTGAATTCAATTGAATTTGAATTTGAATTCAAACAATCGAATACCATTTATAGGCCAGAGGCAGATATCAGGTTGGCCGATCAATAGTTCCCATATTAATGACCAGGGCTTGCCAATGATAAATACAAAAGCAATAGTTTTTGTGTATTGAAGATGAAGATCTATTGCCTAGTGACTATACATAAACATATATGATTCAGACCAATGTTTTCAACACATTGTTGATCTAAGATTTCATTCGTTTTTTGAATTTTGAGAGGGGGAAAGTTGGTTAATGGGATTTTGGTTCTCATTGATCAAGAAATCAATTCTTTTATTAGATTTATAAGGGATCCAAGAAAATTTATTTTCCCTGTATATCTCCTAAGTGGATAAATAACTTTTCTACAAGTTTTTCGTGGATATCTCTCAAGTAGATAAATAACTTTTCCAAATGGGAGAAATTGCCAACACTTGAATGAGACAAAATTGCCCATTTTAATAATAGATTTTTATGACTAAAATGGTTATTGTATTATTTACCTGAAAAATAAAAAAAACATTAGGGTTGTTCATAAGAAGACCCAACCCAACCAACCCGAGTCGGCCGGGTTTTCTTCAGCACCGGGCGATTTCAGGTTGTAAAAAATTAGTAGTTAGTAGTTAGTTCCTAGTTAGTAGTTACAACCTATTTAGTTCCTACTTAACTAAGTTGTCTCTATCCTATTTACAACCTAACTTAATTTTTAGTCTTCTAGTTAAGAATGACATTAATGGCAAGTATTGTAAGACAAGTAGACAAGGAATTTTTTTGGAAAAGTTTAAAGAAAATAATCAAAGGATCCTAGTTTCTATGGTCTTTTACACTAAATAGACAACCAATTACAATTAGAATTAGGTGTCCTTTTTTACTTAGATTAGAAGGTTTCTTGAAATATATAAATTTCAGTCTTCTTTCTCTAATACAAATTGACTTTCTATTTTCTTGATAACTTGATTGGGGGGTGCTCCTGCTTCAGAAAGTTATTGGCTTGTTTTGGATGATGTTGCTAGCTACTTCTCTAACGCCCAATCTACCAATTTATTACCATGGTTGAACTTAGAGCCGAAACCGACCCAACCCGAATCAAACTGATCAGGTCGGTTTTGCTTAATACAGGGTCGGTTTTGGTTTCAATTTTAGGTAACCCAACTAGGTCAGATTGATTGAAAAAATCTCAGTAAACCGATCCAACCCGACCCATGAACAGCCCTAAAAAACATAATTAAATGCATTTAGTTGGATAAATAAGTTACCAAAAAACAAACTGGACTAAGAATCAAACTCACCAGGCCAACTCTTGGGTATTTGATGCTGCAGATACTAACACTTGGTGAACTGCTTGGTTAAATTGTTCAACCTGCACCCTAACCAGCTTTTTGGTTCATTACCGGGCAGTTGGTCTAACATGCGCCATGTGAGCCATGAGACAGCTAGAGGTTGTCATTTGTTCTTTAATTGTGACTTGAGAGACTCGTAGGCCATGTACACTACGTACTGATATGGAACTGGCAAGAAGTATACAACTGGCATATCATTTTCTTCACTCTTTTGACTGATAGATGGGGTTGGTCTAATTTGCGCATTTGGGCATGAGTCTAACTCGAGGCTGGCAGTTGAATATCACTATTCGTTAGTACCAGCTGTTCTGAAATTATATGATAATCACCTCTGTCAATTTTGCCCCTCTCCCCCCTCTCACTACAACACTGTTTATCTTTATCTCTGTATCACAGGGCTTGTTTGAGGATTTTTGGTTTGTAATAGTGATAAAAACGTGCTCAATATATATCTCATCAATTACTATTCAATGCGGAGTAACTAAGGTGGTGTTTGGTACCTAAATCGTTTCTCTAAAGCATTTTTGTCATGTCACCATTTTGTATGCGTTTTGCTATCTTCTTCACTTTTTCTTGCTTGGTTGAATGTGTTTAAGCCATTTGAGACAACAATGAGAATGTCTTGATTCTGCCAAAGCAACTCTTGGAGAAAGTATCACTTTGGCATTTCTTGTAATGGAAATAAAGTTTTCATCTTTTTGATATTAAATAACAATATAAAATATGCACAGACCCCAAAGTTAATTCCAAGGCATGACTGTTATATGAGAAACGTCAATATATGATACCAAACATCACCTAAAATGTTATGAATAATAAATTATTGTGTTAAATTAGGTCTTATGGTCCAATATTTAATGGTTTTTGGAAATACCAATATGTGGTAAGGTGGAAAAACAAGGGTTTTGAAAAAAAAATCTCACCTAACCCACCATATATCAGTCTGTATTGATTCATTTTCATTAATGCTTAATTGTAATAAATCAATGCAATTGTTACTAGGGTGGTGTTAACAGTATTCAAAAATCTGATTTTGAATTCAGGATTCAACGTAATCAAATCGAATTCGAATAATTCGAATATATAACTAGTCAAATTTGGATATCCTATTCATACTGAATAGTTAATTGGATTCGAATTCGGATATAAATATCCAAATTCGACCGATTATTTAATTCTTATATATAATATATAAAATTTTTAAATATTTTATATAATTTATATATAATAATTAAATTATATAAATAATTTATTTATTTATATACTTTATATAAATAAAATATTTTTTATATATTTATTAATTATTTAAAATAATTAATTAATCACATTCAAATCGAATACTTGAATATTTAATTAAATTCAAATTCAAATATTAATTTTCAATATTATTAGACATCGAATTAAATTTGGATATTCCCTGATCCGATTCAAATTCCATTTACACCCCTAATTGCTACAAATCACCCTAAACACATGTTGGACCCATTCTCGACTATTACAGGTTTATACTCAATCATCATCAATTGTTACAAATCATTACACGTCCATAATCAATTACTACATATCATACTCAATTATTACAAATCCATACTCAACCATGAGAAAACTTTTGCTGTTGGGGGCCGACCCAACAGCTTATGCTGTTCAGAACGTTATTGGCTAGACACGTTAACCCATTCATGCCCATGTCTAACTTTTTATTCAAAAGAAAATAAGGGCAATTATTCTTTTACCCCACTCTCATAGTAAAGTGTGCATTCCCAAGAATGTTTTCAACAGCATAAGTTATTAACCCCCAACAGCCAAAATTTTTCCCTCAACCATTACATATTAATATTAATATTGTTATAAACCAACATGTACCTACCTATTTTAAATTTGAATTAACTCAAGCAAGGTTTTTGAAACCGATTTGAAGAACGAACCGGTTAAGAGTTTGGTTTCCAGGTTGAATTATTGACCCGTTCTGACAAAAAAATAAAAAATGGTTAAAATTGTTGAACAGTTCGAATGGTTCAACCACCTGGATCATTTTACTGACCAAATCAACATTTTTTTTTTGCAAATATCCGATTTTGAAGAAAAACGGAACTGGTCACCGGTTTTTTCCAGTCTGGTTTTGAAAACCATGAGCTCAAGTCAAATCATAAATATCTCTGTATATAAAAGAGAGTGGTCAAGGGTATATATATATATATATATATATAAGTATAATTAATATTATCATGTATATTATATAATTATGCAAATATGATGTCACAGGTTCACCAGTTTGATTAAACTGGTTGAACCAATGACTTATGACCTGGACTCCTGGAGGGAAAAAACGGTTCCAACTCCGGTCAAGTTCTCTGAACACTGATTAGGACTCAAACATAGGCCATCGAAATAAAAAGAGGAAGATTCTTCCACTAAGCTTACAATATTGCAATTTGTCGAAATGACATGTGATTCAAGTTTTAACTTTCCAAGTCATTTTATCAACTTTTTTCTTATTAATAATATATCAATTATAAAATAAAAAAACTAATTCATTATTTAAATTAATGATTTTCTCAATTTAAATCATAATTTAATTTTTTTTTTATCATTTTCTATTACTGCGTCATCTGTATATGTGTCTATTACTGAGTCACAATTTAATTTTATTTAATACTCATTGCGATAAACCAAAGAGAGATGAGACATGTGAGGATATCTACTCTAGTAATGGGGTGCCAATGAAGAGGGCACGGAGGAAAGTGGGCTGGACCGAATAGTGAGTCCAATTAGCTAGGTCTCCAATAGGCAAGAGGAGTGTTTGGATGTATGTGAATCAGTGAATGGGCATATCCTAGGTGATGTGGCAGGACCCAGCCATCCGTGGAGCCGGCCTAATTGGGATAAATATAGCTTTGATGGGAAAAGGATATCCCATGACTTTGTATGGGGTGTGTGTATGAGTGTGTCCGTGCAATGCTTTGCTTCCCTTCCATTAATTTTCTTATCCCATCCTTTTTCTTCCTTTCATTGTTATCCCTTTTTCATTAAGGCTGTTTTTGGTTGATGGCAGTGCAAATGTTTTGAGTGTAAATTTTGATATATTTTTGTTTTAAAATTTAGTTTTTTTTTGTTTGATTGCAATACAAATAAAGTAAATTAAGACATAAATTGAAACAAAATAAAGTAAAATTCAAAATAAAATTAAACAAGAATTTGCATTTTTTATATTTGCACTCCCATGCATTTATAACCAAACACAGCCTAATATTTGAAATGAAATAACCAAAATGTCATTGGACTGGCTAATGTAGAAGTAGTAGGACTGGAAAGTAGAAACAGCCAACGCTTATGCCCATCTAACTAAAGACCCATTAGCCCTGTGCTCTACATGTCCAATTCTGTTGTCCTTGTGACGGAAAGGGTGTTATCTAACTTGACCAGTTTCATTCTGCTGTGCTGGGGTAGGTGTCACCTCCACCAAAAATATATAATAGATGAATGAGACAAAAGCATTTGATTTTAAGATCACTTTTCCTCTCTTGTCTACACCGTAGATGGTGATAAAAAGGAAACGGGGGAGTACAATAGCTAGACTTAGACTACACACACTTGCACAGACATGAAATGGGACTATGGGAGAAGTTAATGCAAATCCTACTACTATGACTATCCCATGATGAGAATTAGAGGCTTGCTTTCTACAATACAATCGTGAAAGGCTAACTGAACTCATATCTCTAATGCTTAAAAGTTTTCAGCGCCCATTGCCCATTGATGCCCTTTTGATTTTGGTTAATGAGAGACATAATCAGTCCTTCAATCAGTAAACAAAGGGGATGCTGGGATGGTAATATTTAGGCAAGCTCACTCCCATTAGTATTTCCTTCGATGCGAATCTGATCTCATCAACAGCGTGTGGAAAAGGGGTAAGCGTGTAATATGGAGAAAAGAGGGGGAATTGAATTCAACAAAAATACTTTTCCTTGAGAGGTGAAGACTTTCTATCCATTCTTTTTTTTCGAGAGACAGAAACCGAAACAAAAAGAAAACCAAGAAAAAGCAGTGCATGTGGGTGGATGCGTTGGCCCCTCCCTTCCACTCTCCCCACACCCCAGCACTGATGGGTGATGGCGATGCTGATGTTACATAAACAAAACACCCAACTCTCTCTCCTTTCACCGTTTTCTTTTCTAATGGTCTTTCTCTCCCTCTCCCTCTCCCTCTCCCCTATGTTTCTTTTGCTTTGCTTTTACCGAAAGTTGCCACTTATTACACACCCGATATAATATTTCCCAATTATATATTTTTAATTAACACCATTTACTTTCGTGCCGGGATTTGAGTAGAAAGTCTGATTCCGTCAGGGCTCAGTGCATTTGCTTCTTTTCGTGCTGGAAACTAGAAAGTGAAAAACAAGACAAGTTTATGACACAAGGAAATTAATTGAGACAAAAAAATAATAAAGAAATCAATAGGCAGGAAGCATAAACAAAAGACTGCTTTTGGTATTGTACTTATACTTAGTAGAGAAAATGCGATTTCTGTTCTTTTTTCTTAACCACCTGGGGCTGGAAGGAGTGTGAAGAAGTAAGGAGGTAGCGTCACAACTCTGGATCATGGATATTTGTAATTTTGTATGGTTCCCTGGAATAGGAATAAAGCTGATCCGTAATTTTGATTGGTCACCTCAGCTCAACATGATGAAGATAGTCCGAAATCATCATCACTCTATCAAAGTAAAAAAGGAGAAACATTTCACACGTGCAAGCCCAAGTTCAGGTTTGTGGCTGTGAGTAAAAGGGGTTAAACAACAAATTAACAGAGAGAGAGAGAGGGAGTATAATATCTTTGATTTGATTTGGTTTGAGTTCTCTCTTCTCTTCTCTTCTCTTTTCTGCGTCTGAAGGAACTGCACGATTCGGGCGCCAGCGGTGAGTCAGTGGCAGAAACGCCAGCAACGCCACCGATATGGGATGCACGGCGTCTAAGCTAGACAACGAGGATACAGTGAGGAGGTGCAAGGAGCGTCGTCGCCTCATGAAGGAAGCCGTCTATGCGCGTCACCACCTCGCTGCCGCTCATTCCGACTATCTTCGCTCTCTCCGCCTTACCGGCTCTGCCCTCGTTGAATTTGCTGCCGGAGAACCCCTCTCAGTATCCGAACAGACCCCTTCCGTTCTCCTTCGCAATCCTTCCTCGCTGTCTTACCGTGCACCGCCACCACCACCTCCGCATTTACGACCCCCATCTCAATCTCCTCAGCCAACACCTCTACAACCTGCTTTTCCTCCTCCCTCCCCAACTATTGCAAGTTCAAAGCTCCCTCACATCCTTTCTGAATCCAGCCCTTCCTCTACTCCCCGCCAAAAGCCTGCCGGAAAATATAATTACCCGCCTAATTTCCCCGGAAATTCTACTTACTCCAGCACTCCTTCTCAAGCCTCATCCGTCTGGAATTGGGAGAGCTTTTACCCTCCCTCCCCGCCTGGCTCTGACTTTTTCCGGCGACCCAAAGACGATGACCAACATTCTGACCACAGCCACGACCACTTCTCTGACCACGACCACGACCGAGACCAAGACCAACATCATCACCTAGACCTCGACGACGAAGGAACCGACAGAGAAGAAGTGCATTGCAGCGAATGGGGCGATCATTACAGCACTTCGAGCTCCGACACGAAATCCGAAAACAACGACGACGAAAGAGACCGAGACTCGAGATCAGAGATCGATTCTAGATCGAATTTTGGATCTTCAATTCACAACGAAACCACGGCGAAGCCGAGTTACGCTCCAACGGGGAAACCAGAGAAATCCGATGACGCAGGATCTTCTGTTAGTTGGAATGCGGGAACCGCCGAGATTCAAGGCATGCAGATGGTTGTTAAGCATCGGGATCTATCGGAGATCGTGGCAGCGATCAGGGAGTACTTCGATAAGGCTGCAGAAGCTGGCGAAACGGTCTCCGAGCTGCTTGAGAGCGGTCGGGCTCAGCTCGATCGCAGTTTCAGACAATTGAAGAGTAAGGGTTCTCGAATTCAATTTGATTAAAACATGCTTGCTAGGGTTTCGAATTTGGTCTTAATCTCAAGAATTTTCCCTAAAACTATTACTTCGTTTGCCTTATTTTTGGGGGCTGGGGTTTGATTTTGCAGAGACTGTGTATCACTCGAGCAGTGTATTGAGTAACCTGAGCTCAAGCTGGACTTCGAAGCCACCGTTGGCGATAAAATACCGGCTGGACACCGGTTCACTGGTTGAACCGGGCGGTCCGAAGAGTCATTGCTCGACGATGGAGCGGCTGTTGGCTTGGGAGAAGAAGCTCTACGAAGAAGTGAAGGTGATATTTTCTCTTTCTTTCTGCCATTTTCTCTCTTCGAAATTCGAATTCCAGTGTTTAGTGGGGAGACCAAAATATCCTCGATATTTACGAAAATGACTACGATATCCTCGACATTTGCGTGAGTCCACCGCAAAGGCGGAAAGCCAATGCCTACACATACACTACAAGTCTACAAGACTTAAAACAAAATGACATCAAAGCCAATGCCTACACATACACTACAAGTCTACAAGACTAAAATGCCCCTGGTAGACGTCCAGTATTTCTGTATTGACCTGAAGTTCGTTGTGCACTTGTGCCACACTTGAATTTGGTTGAGTATGAAACGCCATTTAAAGGATAATCCTTGGATTCTATGCTAATCTACGCCGGGTGCGGAATGTGTTAACAGGCCAGAGAGGGCGTCAAGATCGAGCATGAGAAGAAGTTAGCCTCGTTACAGAGTCAGGAGTACAGGGGGGAGGATGAAGCGAAGCTGGACAAGACCAAGGCATCTATAAAGAGGCTGCAATCACTAATCATGGTCACTTCGCAAGCTGTTTCCACCACTTCTTCTGCCATCACTAATCTCAGAGATACGGAGCTTGCCCCGCAGCTTGTCGAACTCTGTCATGGGTACCGCTCTATTCTCTTCTTTTTTTTTTCCTTTTTTTTTATTATTTGAGGAATATTTTTCATGGGTAGATAACAACGGAAATATCATCTGTCATTTGCAATTTGGCTCATGTTTACCGATTTCTGCATCATCCATCTAAATGGACAAAATGAATTTTGTGGTGGAGTGGTTTTGTCTAGTCAATTAAAACAGTAATGCCTAGACCGGGATGCACTTATAAGATGGTTAACTTCTGAAATTCCTAGAGATGTTCCAGTGATCCAAAACTTAGGATCAAGTTTGTGCAATGAGAACATGCATAGTTTGCATTACATAGATTGATTGTGTATTCAAAATTTCTTCCTGTCACCTGTTTTCTTAATTTTCCCTAACCTATCTCTTTCTGCAAATTATTTTTGTTCTTAACTCATGAGTTTGCCAGCTTGGGCTGGTGCATAATGGACAATTTTCTTAGGCAAGTTAATAGATGTTTTATTTTCTTTTTAGGTGGAGAATGTTTTATCTTGTCTAAATCCAAAACTTGCTTTCTTCTTCTTCTCCTTATTCAATGAGTGGTTGGTTCATTCATTCATTTATTTTCAGGTCTGCATGTATGCCTGTGTATCAGAGCATGGACTCCAATTCCTAACCCACATTACTGTACCCCATGTTTGTTTGTGTGGATATGCACCCCTGATCCTCATCTTGTGACATGCATTGCATACTGGAAAATTAAACTTGAAAATTTAGAACACGAGCCTGGTATGTTTTAGCTAATGCACCCTTGGAAGTTGAAACCCACAAGACTATTCTAGATGGTTCTTTATATGTCTCAAAATTGGGTCTTTATGTTAACAAATAGTTTCCTGATTCAACAAACTGCCCTGCTGAGGTTGCTCGTAGTGGACTGCCAAACCTTTCCTGTTTAGGCATGTAGATTTTAGACTGATCCAACTAAGTATGGAACATAGACCTGATTAACCTTTTGAAAATTAGTTAGAGCTAGGAGAATAATCGGAGTGGAGGTTGGGAAATATGTTAGAATACATGAGCTCAGACACATGCAACCAGCCTATCCTTTGTCTGGTTTCTTTGCTTTTCTCTGTATGAGACAATGATTGTAGACCCTAAATTGATGACTCTTTGTGTGTTCGTTGCATTCATCATATTTTTCCCATTAATATATCTGGGTCATAATTACACGCTTTAAGGAGACTCCTGGAATTCTGGCAAGTAAGCCCACTTTTAAATTTGCATTGCATCCATTTTCTGTCATGTAAGCCATTTGTGTGTATGCTTTTGTATGTCATATAGGTTAATGTACATGTGGAGATCTATGAACCAGTTCCATGAGGTCCAGAGCCACATTGTGCAACAAGTACGAGGCCTTGTGAACCTATCCACCAAGGGAGAATCAACTTCTGAACTCCACCGGCAGGCAACTCGCCACCTTGAGTCAGCTGTCTCTGCTTGGCACTCCAATTTCTGCCGCCTAATAAAATATCAGCGGGACTATATCCGATCTCTCCATGGATGGCTCAAACTCTCTCTGATTCATGTTGGCAATGACAGCACCACTGGCAGCAAAGGTGCATCTACTGCTGCCCAAACCTACACCACTGGCAGCAAAGATGCATCTGTTGCTGTCCAAACCTCCTCTGATCTCCTTCCCTTGTGCGATGAGTGGAAATTGGCCCTTGACCGACTCCCAGACACTGTAGCATCGGAAGCCATCAAGAGCTTTGTTAATGTCGTTCATGTCATTGCTGTGAAGCAAACTGAGGAGATCAAGAGCAAGAAATGGGCAGAGACTGCCTCAAAAGAGCTTGAAAAGAAGGCTTCGGCACTCCGCAATATTGAGAAAAAGTTCTACCATTCATACTCGATGGTTGGTATTGGGCCTCCAGATGGTGGAGCAGCCGATGGGCAGGTTTTGGATGCACGAGACCCCCTTGCTGAAAAGAAGTTGGAGCTTGCATCCTGCCAGAGGCGGGTGGAGGATGAGATGATGAAGCATGCCAAGGCAGTTGAGGTTACAAGGGCAATGACATTGAATAATATACAAACAGGGTTGCCAGGAGTATTCCAGGCAATGACTGCCTTCTCAGGGCTGTTCACAGAGGCTCTGGAGGGGGTTTGTACACGTCCCTATGCTATTAAATAATTAAACAATTCGGTATTCCTTTTTTGAGGTAAATTAGAATTATCAAAGGCTGGATTTTTTTTTTTTTTTCTGGGAAAACATTGTCTTCTTTTCCCTCTTTTATTTCTTCTGTAGATATATGAAATTTTGCCATTTTATCTTCTTTGCAAGGGAAGAGGATGTCTCTGTTGTACAGGAAATTACTTGAACTATTTGTAAGAGAAGTTGGCTTTTTGAGAGGTTGATAAAAATATGGCCTTTCCCTCCTATTTCTTTCTTTTTTCCTTCCTCCGGATCTGTAGTTTGTTTAGTTTACCATGTGTTTGGTTTGGCAGAAAGTAAGAGAAGTAGAAACCTCTCTCTCTCTCATCATATCAGATGGTGTATCAGTTGTATCTAGAGGCGCTTTATATTGTTTATTAGTTTTTTATTTTCAAACCTGTTCATGGGGTTGATATCATATTTTGCATACGATATCATAGGCTGATACAGGTTGATATGTTGCAAAATTTTAAACCTTGGGATTAGTAATAGTAGTAATAATAGAGCTGTAAAGCAGGCTATGTTGGGACAGCACGGTATGGCCCATGCAAAGTGCGGGTTCTACCTCCCTCCCTAGGGATATTTTGGGGGTAGGCTCGGCCCCAATTCACGCAGGCCCGGGTCGTGCCAGGCTGGAGCCATGGATCGAGCCAAAGTTATTTATTTAAAAAATTAAAATAATCTCAAATTTTTATTTTATATGAATTTTGATGTATACAATTGTCTATTTTATTAATATATTATATTCTATATATTATTATATAATTATAATTTATATAATATTATATATATGTATATATATGAAGGGCCGACTCAAAATTGTGCCAAGTCGTGTTGAGCTGCGGGCTGCATGACCTGATTTACACCTCTAAGTAAGAAGCCACCTCGGTTAGGGAGGGGCGTAGCATAGAGCTGGTAGTTAATCTAGACTTGAACATGGTCAGAAGCTTAAGAACTCACCTGAACCCATCTCATTTTCATGTGTCGACCAAGTATGTTTTTGGTTCCATGGGCGTTTGTAGATGGAGTGTTTATTGCTTTAAACGTTTATTTGAAAAAATACTACTTTAAACGTTAATTCCTTTTGTTGTTTGGTTGGGTGTTTCAGGTAACACCCAATAAGCTTACTTTTCACCTCATCTTAAGATATGCCACATAAGCATTTCACTTCAACAAACAGTAGGGCATTGAGGGAAACTTCAAATTCCCGATTGCTACAATGCCTCATGCATACAAATTCAAGCATTTTTGTTTTTTAGTGTTTATTTGATAAATGTTGAAACCAAACAATGGTTTCATACACAATAAACGCCAATACCTATTTAACGTTGATGTAGCGGCGTTTTTCCAATAAACACCCACGGAACCAGATGCTACTTCGAAGCACAAAAATAGTAGGGGTGAATTACTAAAATCACCCCTGAAGCTTCTGTCAGTTGCTGAAACCTCTCCTATTTATTTATTTATTTTCTAGTGGCAGTTGACTCCCTTCAAATTTCTAAAGCTATTTCATCTACACCCCACCTTCCATAGAAAAGATACTAGAAAAAGCTGATGTCATGCTCTCTTAATATCTTTTAGGCCCATACACTCTATTCATCGTCTCCCACCTTTCAACATGGAAAGCAAGGCATCCACTAAGTCCTTGTTCGTTTGATTTTAATGCCTCTTATTTCTTATCACTTAATACCTTTACGATTTCATTCATTTTGTAGTATCTTGGTAAATGCACTTATTCGAGCAAGCGTTTCTTAGAAAACATTTATCCAGGTAAAAATACTTAGCAATGTTCTTTTATTTTTTAGGTAAAGGTGTACAATGATCGATTTATCCAAAAAGTGACTTTATTGAAGGGATAATATTGTCACATCTAAGGTTTTTAAAACCAGACCAGACAAGTAATTGTTTTGGGACTGGTTCCCGGGTCGAATGGTATGATTGTTCGATCTGAACAAACGACTTGTTTTGACAAAAAATAAAAAATAAAAAACAAAAAACAAAAAACCGTTGTTTGAGTTGGTGGTTCAATCAATCGGGTTAGTGGTTTGTAGACCAAATCAACAGTTTTTGGCCAAAAAGTGGTTTTGGGGTGAAATGGAACCAGTCAAGTGACCAATTCCCGGTTTTTTCAGTCCGACCATCCGGTCCGGTCCAGTTTTGAAAACAATGACCACATCACATATTAGCAATTTTTGGTGTTCATGGGTAAACAATTTATCCAAGTGTAAGGAGAATATTACTTCCCCAAGTAAATGAGTCGTTCTGAAATCATTCTTTATCATGGAACTCACTAATACCGAAAAACGAATATGGATTTATTTATTTTCCATGAAACCTACCAATTTACCCACCTCCATTTCTCAGAAAACAAACGAAACCTAAAAAGAATTAAGAGTGTTCCATTCCCATTTATCTATAGCCTTAATGTACATCATGTACAATAAAATAATACTCACTTATAATTTTCAAAAATACTCCCAAATCATTCCTCCTTTTACCATGCATGCTATGATGTCTACCCTATAATAATAATTGATGATGCGAATGAAAATCCATCAAGACTCAGATACTCAATCTATTTGATAATAAGCGGAGTATTCCTACGAACGATTAAGAGTTAAGACCGTGAAATTTCAAGATTGTCTTTTTTTTCCAATTGGTTTTTGCTTAAAATCGAATTACAAAGAAAATCCATAGGTTATAAAGCAAGATACTCATATATTGAAAGTCATCGAAATTTCTAAAAGTAACAAAACAAATTTAAACAATACTATGGAACAGCATAAGTAAGCATAAACAGGGAGAGCTTCAGGCATTCCTTCAAAAAACCAAAATCACATGCAAAGAACTTCCAGGAAAAGGAGAAAATAATCGTAAAAGGAGAGATCCATTAATTCAATTTCCATGATACACGAACCAAATGCAGAAAAACCAAGCTATGAAGCTTTATTTTGGGTTATTTAATTTAGAGGTAATAGAACAAGGGTGGACTTAACTCTGTTCCCCGGCCTCTTGAAGCGATGGACAATCAGAGAAGTCCAGAGTTCAAGGCAGTCAGAATTAAACCGGAGATAACAATACTCCAAGAGGCGGAGAGTTGCATGCAGTCTTTCTTAACTCGAGGCTTCAAAGATTTCAGAGTCAGTTCAGAGGACCTTGGGTCTCAGAAGTGTTCAGGGTCGGTTGAAAGAGAAAGAGTAGGGATGGGAGTTACAGTCGATGCCCTGCTTTTCAAGGTGGGAGACGATTCATCAATCATCATGGCAAATTTGATATTTAAAAATAGGAGAATTCTCTTAGATTAACCCTAAGTTTTAGGAAATGGATTAATCCTACTCTTACTATTTATAAAATTTCTGATAATTGACAAAAATATTGACGAAAACAATGAGATGTCGAATTTGCCTTCTATTATTCTTCAAATTTTTAAAATAAAACCCAACAGATTGAATTCAACAACTTGATTCCGATATATAACTTAACAACATCATCGCTATCTCCAATCCAGCGTAGCAGCGTACAACGACCCAATTAGATCTGCACGGCGTACCTGTTTCGAGTCTGCATATTACGCCATCTAAACCCAGCGGCAACTTCTTTTATACAAGCCCAACAAGTTCGCGCCCTAAGAATTCAGTAGCCTGGGGAGTGCAGGTTCAGTAGTCTGGAACAGGATTTGACCCGTTCTGAGATTCCTGAGAACAAATATCGATAGTATTTGGTTAATCCACTTTAACGGCATCAAGTCCATTAATACATAACAAGAAACTAGGTAGAGCATGACCAGTGCACTATGATGGCTACAATTGTAGGGAGAGTGGTTCCAACTTCCAAACCAAGATCTAATTCCAGCTGGGAGGCCCGTTAGAATTCGTTATATTCGATTGAAGGTAAGTGTGTATCCTAAAAAACCACTTTTCCCTGGGCTTTTCTTGGAAAAGGATGGTGACGATGTGATTAAGGAGTCCTGATTTTCTGCACAATCCTTCCTGAATGTCTTTCTGTACATCAAATCAAAGAGTGTCATGTCAACAATCTCTCATCTTAAAATTTCACGTGTACGACTTAGAATAACAGATGTTTCAAACGTCTTTCATGTTTTTACTATATTAAAATTTTTAAATAAATAAAAAATACGGATTAGGATTTCTTTTTCCAAGTCACTCCACTGTTCCAACAGGTTCTAGCTTCATATTTCATGACGACGCCATTTTAGACTTTCGTAGCTTCAAACCCCCTCTTCATGCCATGATAGTAGACCTGTTCATGGGCCGGGCCAGACCGGGTTCGGGCCGGGCTTTCACTTTGTATTAGTAGATTTTTTTAAAGTTCAAGCCCGAGTCCGGCCCGACCATCGAGCCTACAACTTGGGCCCGAGCCCAACCCTCATAAAAAGCCCGAAACCCAGGCTTGGGCCCGAGCCCGAGCCCGAAATTTAGTCTATATTGTTACTACTACTAAAGCGGCTGAATAAAGATAGAGAGAAATTATAAAGAAAAAAATAAAAAAATGTATATATTAAATTATAAACATATATATGTATATATTTCAATAAATATTCTATTATTTATATATTTTATTTAATATATAAAATACACATTATGCATTTTATAAAATATATAATGCTGAATCGGGCCGGGCTTGGGTCGGGCTTTTTTGACATATCCCGAGCCCGGCCCGAAACACAGTCGGGCTTACTGTGTTAGGCCCGAGGTCAGGCCCGCGGGCCTAATTACATGAAGCCCGACTGGGGTGTGGGCTGGGCCATCGGGCCACCCAACCCATGAACAGGTCTACACGTAAGGCATTTCTTCCTCTTCTCTCTCCAACTTTAATGGCTGAGATCACGAAACCCGAGGAGACCAAACCTAAGAAGATTAACTCCTATTCCTCATTTTGCTTCAAGTTCTAAGGCCAAGTCCTTGATCCCAACTGACATGAAACCAGCAGAAACTAGGCGGCGATGGTGGTCAGAGAAGAATGTATTGGCCTCTTGGTGAAGTCGGTCATCAGCTTCAACTTTCTTCGAACATTATTATTGTCTGATCTCTCCATTATCTGATCTAACCGTCTTTACCCTAGATCTGAAAAAGGCAGGCAGCCAAGATGAGAGTGTCAATGCTCTTTAATGGCAACCTCACATTGGTGGTGAATTAGTTGCTTTACTCCCCCGAGACCAGCATAGAGAAGCTCATTTTCCTTCGTTCTCCCGCTCGTCCAAACTATCAGCAACCGAAGGAGGTGCGTGCGTCAAGCATCCCCATCGACATCCTCGAAACCCAAGGCGTAAGTATTCTATATGGACGTCCTCGGCGTCTCTAAGTCCAATATCCAGGTTAAAGTGGAGGACGACTTTATGATGGTGATACGAAGCACTGACAAGAGGAAGGGGGAAGAGGGCAGATGCTATGCAAATCCCAAAAAAAGCTATAAATGATCAATTGTATAAAAAAGTTTCAAATCGGTGGCTAGCCTTCTTAACATGAAACTACGACTGGTGATAGATTCTATGTTCTTTTGAATGTTTTATTGTCTATCTACATATTAAAATTGACAGAGAAAGGTAAATTAAATACTGTCTATCTACATATTAAAATCATGAAGCAAAAAAAAAAAAAAAAAAAACAAAAAATCTACATATTAAAATCGGCAGAGAAATGTCAGTTAAATACTTTACCAGTTGGTTATAGAGTCTCAGTTTTCATGCGTTTAATTCTTGGAAATCGAAAGTCAAGACGGAAATCTTATTCTCGATTTTTAATTTTCTTTGTTTTTTATTTGAATGAAATAGAAAAAGAAACCCTAATATGTTTTTTTTTATTTATTTATTTTAAAATTTTAATATACTAAAAGTAGGAAAGACGTTTGAAAGATAGTGAGTATTTTCTTTTTGCTAGTTTCGCTTCTCTTGTACAATACATTGTACATTACTACATTTTATGAGGAATAGTTGTTTTGAGATTTGACCCCTTTCAAGAAGCTCCATTAAACTACCTCTACTTTTCCATCCAAAATTTGAGCTCGACTTCTGTTTACCCTCCGGTTCACAGGAAGCATGCACATGTGAATGAAAAATGAGCACGTCACCTTATCAAGTTAACATGAATTTAACGGAAATGCTCTGTTAAGGTTGGTTCAATAGCCACTAAAAGACAAAAAAGTGAAAAATGACAAAATCCAACAGTACTTTCCTCCCTCATTTGAACTCCCCTCCTATCGTCTTTCAGCATCAAACCATGAGAGACCGATGACCAGTGACCAGCGGTAAAATCATCGAAATGCAGGAAATGTGGGTAGAAAAAGAAAAATTAGATTCTAAGACAACGAAAGAAGAAGGTCAAAATCAATTGGAACACTCACTCTTGCATTGTCACCAACATATTAGCTGATTTCATGCCTTGCGAGATCAAGTTTTCTGCTCTAGTATTCAGATTTTCAGGTAAATTTTTGCTACCAACTTCTGTGTGTTGGGATCGATCGGCTCGACAGTAATCCAAACTTCATGTAAATGTGCTACAGCCGATTGTTTCTTGGATTATTCAGTCCATAATTTCAAACGTTTAAATACTCTTGTTGGAAAATCTACATGTACGTAGCAAGGATTGGGGAATTCTTTAAAGCTACCACAAATGAGGTTAATTGTATAGTTTTGATTGCGCTATTTTTGTTTTTTACAGGGAATAGGAGAAAGCAAGAAATGAAGGTGGTGACAAGCAATTAATTTTTTTAGTTGTCCCTAGATGGATTTTCTCTCCTAATACCTCAAGCTTCATGCTTTTCAGCCTACTTAATGATCTTAATTTTGAAGGTTAGGCTTACTTTACTCCGATAGCAACCGGTAGCAGTTGATTCCTTGCTGTTGGACCAACCAGCGTGTGTTTGACTTTTGGGACACGACCTTTAGATTTCAGAGGATTGTTGTTGACAAAAAAGAAGAATAGTTTACCATCAGTCTTTGGTCGTTGGTCTAAGGGCCTGTTTGTTTTCTTTTTAACTCTTATTTCTTAAGAGAAATCTTTTAATTTTAAAAGAAAATTGGTTGTTCATTTCCTCTTATCTCTTAAAATGTAATTATACAACTTTTTGTTCTCTAATGATATTCTTAAAAAGATAAACAAAAACTCTCATATATGGGGTTAAAATAGATATTTGATAGTTTTCAAAATTTAGAGTTAAGAGGAAAGAAAAATTCACTAATACCAATATACCTCTTAATGTAATTATTACACTTTCAGATGTTAGACTTTAGAACAAACGAACATGCCCTAAGTTTAAGAGAGGAATTCGAATGAGAGAGGGAAATATTATTGGGTTTTTGTTGTTTTTTGTCTTTTAGTGGCTGGTTCAATTAGATGGACCACTGTTAATCGAGCAACCTTGTTAAACTCCTGTTGACTTACTAAGACGATGCGTTTATTTTCCATTGGCAGGTGCACGCTTCCCGTGAACCGAAGGGTCCACAGGGTTCATGCTCCAAAATGTTTAGTTTTTTCAAGGTCATGCAAAAAGTTCCCGAAGATCCCACTCAGGAACGATTGAACAAACCAATCTCTTTTAGAACACATGAGCAGAACCATTGTTCATCAGAATAATCTCGTTGAGCGTCTTGGCTGTTCTGAGGCCTATCTAGCTGCATATGAGACAATTGCGAAAGAGGGCATTTTCAACTATTAAAGGGTATTACTGTTATTTTCTCAAAATATAAGAGTCATGTGGTGTAGCATGTGAGCAGATTGTGATGGAACACTAAGGGCAGGGAAGGAATTAGTCAATTATATTGCAAGAAAACTTAAAGGGTACTTTACGGGAATATATAAACAGGAGGGTACAATAAGTCCGTTTCTTAAACCTTAGGGGTAGTATAAGAGAATTCCCAATAAGATAAATTGCTAAAACCTCCCTTGAAACTCTGACCATTGCTATAAGCTCCCTTGAAGTTTGGTAGTAGCAATCACCTTTACCTCCCCTGAACTTTTGAACACAAATGCAAGTGGCCCTCCTTCTGTGAAAATCTATTAACAAAAGCATGAAAATGTCCAAAATACCCATACAGTTATTTTTGACCAAAATTCTACATTTTCTCTTCACATCAATCGCTATCCTTTAAATTGCTGATATGAGCAGCAAGCTGTGTTTAATATAGGCTATAAAATCCTTAAGACTTACTTTTGACTGGGTATTTTACTTCACCATGGCAATCATTTCATAGCATATTATTCAGATAAAAATACGGGGCGTTTAGCTTTTAAAAAAAGAAATTAAAGCAAAGAAAGATAGAAACTCTAGATCTATCTCTCTCTGTTTCTCTTACTGATTTCTACTCCAAAAAGTCTAATTCCCTTCTCCACTCTTCCATGACCTTCCCCATCCCCATCCAATGAACGCTCAGAACTCTCTCCATCCATAATTTGTCCACGATCTCTTGCACCTCCAATACTCTGAGTCTCAATCATGCAAAATGACCTTACTTCTTTGGAGGCTTCTGTGTATTGGCACATGTAAAAGACAACGGTATCACCAGCTTTCAATTCTTTCTCCTTGACAAACCGGTTCCACCCTCTCGTGAACACAAAGCTCTGGCTACTCTTCCAGTAGCAATATCTGAATTTCCACAGTTTGAGCTCACTGTCACGGACTGTAAGCTCCATCGCCTCCACCTTGCCACCATCCTCATTCTCTTCAAATGTAGCTTCGGGAGCTAGAGGAAAGTATGCCACAGCATACTTCTTAGGGATGACAAGCCTGTTCAGCTTACCAACGTCGCTGGGTGTCAGCTCCTTGTGGAAGAGTTCTTGACGTAATATACCTCTTTCATTCGCTCCGCCTTTGATGCTCAACGGATTACCCAGTTGTGAAGATTGGTTCATGATGAACTCCATCAACTTTGACTGGTACGACCCATCCTTGATCATGTTCAGGATTTTATCGGTGGTGTGGAGATCCTGGAAGAAAGGCTCCTGGGCGGCAATGTCAGTCCATGGGAAATTCCTGTGCGAATATCCTTTGCGAAGCTTGATGGCAGCACTGTCGTAGGCCATCGCTGCAGCCTGCTCTGTTTTGAATGTTCCCAGCCAGATTCTTTGGTGGTTGGCGTAGATTTGTGCACCCCAGTTCCCATTCTGCTGCATCACTACGCCTTTAAATCTAGAGGCCGAGGATGTGGAGTGTTCATCTCGTTGACGCTTGTTCGGCCGGTCCAGGTTGCTGCTACTGTTTGCATCTGAGCCTTCTGGAGCTGCAAATGCTCCTGAGTTTGAAACAGTGCTCAAGATCTCCTCCTCCATTAATTGAATTTCTGGAACAAAGGGGTACTAAGAAAAGATATAATACAGTAAAAAAGAAAGGATTAAGAAGCAGAAAAATAAGAAAATATAGTAAGACAGATGATCTTGTTCCTAATTAACATGTATATCTAATCCTAGCTTGATTTTCTGTAAAAGCCATGGCTCTTGCATTGCTATATATGCACAATGCCATCTATCCACCCCTTCAAAGGCTTGATGCATGCTTTACGCTATGACTGATGAAGGTCTTACCATCTCACTGTACTTCAAATGTGATTGTTGTTGAAGCTTGAATTTGAATAGCTAACTTCTAGCTAGGATTAATTAAAACCAAGCAAGCAATTAATATTGAAATTTCTCCATGTATTTATTCTTTTGTATATAAATATATTTAAGTCGGTGGTTCAAAAATAACTTAATCTATGCTTTAATTTGTCAAGCTATGAAAAAATATCTCAAAAAGGATCCTGCAGAGAAGTCTAAATAAGGAAAGTAGGACTATACCCAGGTTAGCTTTCTTCCTATCATATATGAACTGAGGTGGAAATTACTGGAAATTGAGTTTCTATATATATGGTGGTGATTGTCCCGCGCCTCCAAAGGCTTAATGCTTTAATTAATTTCTCTTCAATATATGATTTCTCTTGTAAGGTTGCTTTATTTCTACTAATTTAAATCCCTTAAATATTTGTTTTTTGTACTCGAAATGTGAATGTTTTTGAAGCCTGATTGAAATTAATTAATCACCTCCTTTTGCTATAGCTTAATAATGTGGATTGATTGATCTTTGGTAATGACCCACTGGTCATATGGATTATTAACGAGAGAGAGAGAGAGAGAGATCTAAAAGCATTTATTAGAGTTCCCACAGAGTTGTTAAAACAAACTCGATTCATCAATGAACCTACACACATGCACATATCCATGATAACTAAACAAATAAACTGAAACTTAAAAGAAGCAAAAAACAACAAAGAAAAAACACTTGGGGGAGAAATTATCAGAAGCAATGCTTCAGACAAAGTTAAGATAATGTAAAGAAGACAATGTTAGAAAAAACAAGAGCATATCTACACCGGAAACTAATTATAACTAAACCAAATCATAAACATAAGAAAACGTAAAAAGTTAGCCAAACAATATAGTAAAAAGAAATCGAAGCTAAATTGAATCGACATAGGTTCAAGAGTAGATACGAAATGGGCCAACTAATCAGAAGTGAAATACAAGAAAGTTCTGAACCCCAGAAACTATCTCAGAGGAGAACCTGAATGCTGAAGAGGTTCTGAACAAGCCTTCAACAGTTCATCGTGCTACAAAAGCAACGAGAACTTACAATTACAAACATGGAGATATATAGGGAGAGAGAGAGAGAGAGAACAAAAAATTAAACTTTCATTAGTGGAGAACCCATTTAAGGAAGAAAAAATAAATATTTGAGTACTCTTAATAAAGGAAATTTAAGATTTGAAATAAAATTACGTATGGATATTAATTGGAAAGTAGATGAGAATGGAAACTCGCTGTCACAAAATATTTGATTCTATTTCGTTATTCAGGCCTCCCCCTTAGACCAATTTTCTGTGGGTTCCTTTCAATAGATTTCCAAGAAAATCAAAAGAGTAACGAGTCGTGTGTGTGTGTGTTACGAGAGAGAACAAGCACTTAGTCCTGCTGGGTCGTTGTCTCGTTGGTACTTACAAGTCTACTAATTTCTAATTATGGAAAAAACGAAAAAAAAAAAAGAAATGATGTCTGTCACAGAAAATTTCGAAATTTTTGGCTTATTTTGATTTTGTTCCAGTGCATAGCTACCACCAATACAGCAAGACAGTTTTTGTTTTATTTTAGGTTCTTGTAAATACATATTTGTAGAATTTGTTTGTTGGATCAGAACTTTACTTCTATATGTAAAATTACATAACTTTTATGTAATTTTGGTGGATAAGATAGGCTGGAATTCTGGTTTCAAGTATTCGGATGGGGAGCTGAATTAATCCAGAAGGTCCATGAAATGAGAACACATTTTGTCAATGGCCTCAAAGCAAAGGCATTTGTCTACTTCCAACTAAAGCATTTATCCTCTATGTTCAACTTCACTACTATCAGAGATTGATTAATTGATGAGCCACCTGAAAGAGATCACAGTTCATGGCATTTTACTTAATCCAAGAAAGCTATGAGGTACCAACGCCTCTATGTATCGGCAGAGGCATATCGGTACTTAGATACAAACGGAAATACCTTTTTTTTAGTTTTTTTTTTTTCAAATTTTGGTTTTTGGGAAGATATTTAAGCATATTTTTTATTAAAAAAGAGTGGGATACCGAAAACATGTGTATCAAATTGGGCATATCATATCGAAATTTTGAACCTTGTAGAACATAAACATATGTATCTAGCCGGAAGAGTCTGCTGCTCACTCGTCCCATCTTCCACTGTTCCTATCCAGCACAGATTTCTAGCTATACAGAACAGAACTGATGAACTGTATGAATAGGCCTAGTCATATTTATTGTAAAGGGGCCTCCTACCCAACTGGTGGACAACTAGTTAAAAATCATCTGAGATTTTAATGGTGTTCTTGCAAGATAGGCAAATTCACATCTTTTTAGGAGTAAACTGTGGTATTCCTGTAAGGAGAAGGTTGAAGAAATATAACAGGTTATTTTTTGGAACCTCTGCCAGGTAAATGCATTTAAGAGGCCTCTGACTTTTAATTGAATGATCATTTAAAACCTTCAAGTCAAATGCAGCTTTCAAATTAGACTCAGAGGCAGTACACACTAAGCATTAGGAGGTTAGCACAAAGCATGAAAGTTTTCATATGATTAACTAGGCATAGTAATACAAAAAAATTATGAATTATGTAATTCAAACTAGAAGAACTCAAAGTCCAGATATTTGCCACCGGACTTCATGTCTGTCCCTACCATTCTCTTACTGTTGCTTCCTACCCCAACTGTATCAACCACCCCAAACTTTCCTGGTAGCTCAGGCTCCACTGGTCTTGGCACCTCAGGTGGTGTGCTGCACCGTATTAGTGCCCAGTTAACACCTTCAAAGAATGGGTGCTGCTTGATCTCAGTTGCTCCTCTCTTTACCCCAAGCCGATGTTGTGGTTCCTTTACCAGCAAGCCCCGGATAAGATCTCTGCTCGAGTAACTGGTTGCGGGCGAGTCTGGGAATCTCAGCTGCTGACCAACCACATTGAACAGTGTTGCACGATTGCCTGAGCCCTTAAATGGAGTCTTGCCATACAAGAGTTCATGCAAAAAGATACCAAATGTCCACCAATCCACCGCACTGCCATGGCCTTCTCCCTTGATTATTTCTGGGGCCAGGTATTCATGTGTCCCAACAAAGGACATGGACCGTGCTGCCGTTGGCTCTGCTACAAGCTCAGGGAGCGTGCTGGCAGGTGGACCAGGCTCTGGCCGAGGCTTTCGGGTTTTCTTCTTGTTCTTCTGAGGAAAGATCCGTGGAATAAAGCATGCAGGCTGGATGCATGCAGATGCTGGCTCAATACAGGCAGGCTGAACACAGAATGCACTTCCAGTTGCCCTTTTGGAGGGATCAGATTCAAATGAGGTCTTTATCAGGGTAGGTGAAACTGCACATCTTAGAGAGAGATCAAAATCTGAGAGCATAATGTGTCCATCATCACGGACAAGCACATTTTCAGGTTTCAAGTCCCTGTAGACAACTCCAAGCATGTGAAGATACTCCAGGGCCAAGAGCACTTCTGCAGCATAAAACCTGCTCAAGGAGAAAAGTAACATAATCATGAGGTCAGAAAAACATGTTAAGGAAATAAATAAATAAATACAAAAAATAGGCACAAATAAATGATCTAAAACACACCATAGGAAACATAAAGACAAGTTTTCCCTTTGAGCAGTCCCAAGCTTTTGTTTCCAGCAAGATAGATATATTCAGTAATAAATAATCATTAGAAACTAAGACAGGTCCACTGTCTTTGAACCATAACATGTCCAACTCAGGAAGCACATGTTAGATGAATAGCAACTTCTGAAGTTGATAATACATCTTTTGCTTTTGAATCCTTCAAAGTTTAAATAAGGGGATCAGCAACAAATTGAAAATGATTACATTAGATGGTAAATGAGGAAGAAGGAAAGGTTTCAGACTATCAGTTTATTAGAGATGAAGAAAAGCATAAATATTCTTTTCTCTTTTAGCTTCTTTCTTTTCTCTTTTTACTCAAATCAGCTGTCACATCAGCACAAGAGAATATACTGTCAATCAAGATCTAAAGTTCACCTTGCCTTGTCTATTGTCCAGAGGAGAATTGTGCTTACTGTTCATCAAGTAGATAGAATTAGCCTTTCCTGGTATTCTTGTATTGTCTTTAAGATGATAAGCAACTGCCCTCAACCATGATTTGCTATTCAACAAAGAACATTATTTAGTAAAGTACCAACAATTAGAAACACCAGAGAAACAGCAACCAGAGACTCGTTTCATTGAGGTGATGCCAAGGTGCTAGGAGGATTTATCATCTCATAGGCACCATCATCATTTTCCTTTTCTTTTTTTCTTTGATGGGGGAGAGATGTTAAAAGATAACGTCATTTTAATCACTTTTCTTTGGATTGAAAACAAGTTTCTCCAAGGTTGGCGACTGAGAAAAACTACGTAACCTTGTTAGTTTATCTCTAACTTCCCTACATCCTAGCAATTAAATCCTGGTTAACTTCAGTTAGAATGTTAGTCTGAATTATGAGGTTCTACTAATGGGGCAGAAACGATAATACGATATCACTATATCTATGCTCTGCATCATGGCAAAAAAAGTTTATCACTGTATTCTCTGCATAATGGATTTATGACCCAACGGCCAAATTGCTTGCCATAATTTGTCAAATGCCACTAGAGTTGAGGGAGGAATTTGCCTTTTCTCCTGGCATTGGAGAGACTTATTGTTAAAGTTGTTCAGTAAAGACTATTTATTTTTTTCAGCAATACTAAATAGATATTTTATTGATGTAGAGAGAAAGAACCGACATCCTGGAATCAGTGTTACACATTTGCCCCTGTTCCAGTGCCCCTCCAAATCAATATTCAATGCATCCCTTGATACCCCTTACATGGCTAGAGCATCTGCCATACCATTTGTCACCCTTCGAATCCACCTTAACAAGTTCAGGCTTGCTGCTAGGGCTTTAGCTTCCCAAAAAATACATCTGTAAGCCCAAAATCATCTGAACCATGGAGAAATTATCCAATCACTACTTGGCAATCACCATCCACAAACAAGTCACTCCAATCTCACAAGAAGGCTAGCTGTAAGCCTTGAAAAAAGGCTAATAGTTCATCCTTAAGGGATATCCATTCACCAGCAGGGCTTGAAAGGCTAAGAAGGATGTAGACGATATGATCTATGAATATCCCTATTAATTCCTAAGAATCTTGGGATGCCTAGGCAGCAGCCATCTGGCAAAAATTATACATTATGATTTTTCATATACAGTTATATAACATGCCCATGCAAACCAATAAACAAACAAGTTACTATAAACATTCTTGGTAGCTTCAAACGTAGGCACAGAGCAGAGTAAAGCTGAAATACGTTACAATATACACTTGGGGTGGTCTAGTGCTACTCAGAAAGGAAACAAGTGCAAGTAAGAGGCCCCTTGTATTTGACATCAATGCTAACTTATAGAGCTTGATGCTAGGGTTTTTTGTTCAGTTTGCGCAAAAGAGAGAATCCCCTAACAGAGCCCAACACATTATAAATTTACATTTTAATCATCATTGGGAGGTTAGGTGTAATAAATATCACTGTTCACATTTCTAAAGGGCGTTCTCTACTAAAATTGCTTAATCCCAAGCCCCCCCTCATATCTCTTCTACGGAGAGCTCTTTTCTCCTCTTAAACCAGTCATCTCAATTTCCAGCAACAATAATCTTCTTTGGATCAATGTCATCTAAATCTAACCAAGGGCCAATACTAAATTAGATGCACCCACCATTGTCCACACACAACTCATCTCAACATCTCCAAAACCATACCTCTAGCACCCCCTTCCCCCAAAGATTTGTTAAACTTTCCATGAGCTAGGGATGTGACTCTCCCAGGTCACATTATTTGATGATTTCTATCTCAGCAGGTATTTTCAATCAAACAATTGTCCAACATTTGTAATCTCAAATTAGATTCTTCTTCACAAGGACTAACATAAAGCCCATTCCTAAAGAACCAGTCTCTGCAACTCAACCATCCAAGACACTATCAATCCAAACTGTCGGATAAATTTCTAAACCAAATTCAATATTACACAAGAAAAAGCACTCATCTGACCACAGAAAATTACTGCTCAAACTTGGCACCTAGGAGTAGTTGTAACTGCAAGTATCTTGCTCTTGTCAGCACCAACTTATATTGAACAACAGAATGATCATCTTCTTTTCGTTTTCTTGTATTGTTTTGTCTTTCTGCATTAACAGTGAGAAAGGATAACATGCTAATAAGACAACTTGTTCATGATTCTTAGGGGCCTGTTCCTACCTCCCATTGAGCCAATAAAAGTAACTAATGTCGATAAATGAGTTGCGAATTGCTTTGAGATTCTAAAATAGCCAAAAACTATGGCTTAAAGTGAAAAGTCAAGATCAAAGAATGTCGAATCTAAAGAATCAACTTAATAAGGCACTTAAAGAGGCTAATATTTCAGTTTCATTTTACACTCTCTGAGCTAAACCCAGGGCTTTCGGGGAAAAAAAATACTTGCAAGGTAGAGATTCCCTATTGTCAATTTTGTCAACATTGCAACTAGAACAAGGGTTCCAAGTCAAATGTTTCAGATCAGATGGCATTAAGCTGATACTTGACAGTGAAAAAGTAAAAGAGATGAAATGGAAAGGACAATAAAATGCCTTTTGTTCTCTCCCACTCACACTATCATACTATATGTAGAAAATAAAAGTGAAAAACATGATTATGTCTAGATTTTCAAGTGTATGAAATAGGTAAAACCTTGAACAGACTTCATGCAAGTCATTATTCAGGAAGTTCCAGTTTATCATTTGCATTCCATCTCCTATGTTTGATTTCTTTTTTACATGAAATGGTACCAATGTTATATTTCTATACCAAGACATAGAATGCATTCTAATGCAAACCATGCTTGTGTATCCACTCTTAAACATCCAAAAAATGATGGTACATGAAACCTCCAATGCTGCTATTTGTGTGGCTATTTCATTTCCAAAAAGTTGGTAAGATTGGAAGTCAAAAGAATCAAGTAATGGAAAATGAGCTTCCATGTACAGTCTGAAAACAAAGATGAAAAGCCTCAGCAAACAGAAAGGAGAACAAAAACTGAATTCTCCTTGATAGCAATAATTTTACAGTATGTGAACTTTGAATCGGCTCATTGTAGACATCACCATTGTCTACAGAAAAGCAGAGGGCATGGCCAGCACTTGCTGGCTTTTATTTTTTATTATTGTTCTCAATATATTGGCCAAACATTCCCTCTTATTAGCTCTTAGTAGCAAGGGTCTTTTCCATGATAATAAAATTATCCTGATCAGTATTGAAGATCAAAGAGACCCTAAATAATGACTTATAATACTCTCTTTTCTTCACGTTATGCATGGTGAGTGGTTTAGAAATGCACAATAGATGAAGGATACAGAGTAGCAAATTAAAACTAAGCAATTATCAAGTAAAAATCATGAAAGTCAATATAACTGTAGAGGGAGAAAAGCATTTAGATAGAGGGCATGCATAAATACAGGGTACATAGAATCATGGAGGCTTTCTAACAAAAAAAGTTAAAGAAAAGCAAAAAAACAACAACAGGAGTACAGGACAAGAGAAAGAACTACGAGTGCATATTGATGCAAAATGAAATAGGAATATCAATTGAGTTGCTTGAGATGGGGGCTGGACAAGAACCATATGAATGCCCAGGATAGCAGAGGATGTGTATACCATACCGTGCAGCATATTCAGAGAAGTGTTTCCCAGGTTGCCGCTGCCTTAGAGTGTGCAAATCACCTCCTGGACAGTACTCCATCACCAAACATGAGAACCTATCTGTCTCAAAATGTGTATATAAAGTTGGCAGAAATGGGTGGTCAAGCAGCTGAAGAATCTCTCTTTCTGTCTGAGCCCTTGTCAACTTCTTCCTGCTTGCAAGGGATGCCTTGTCCATTACTTTCATTGCAAAGTAACACCTTGTCCCACTCAACTCTGAGAGGTAGACACTACCAATGTCACCACAACCAAGCCTTTTGAGCAACCTAAAATGACTCATACCCAAAATTCCATCCCGTGCTCGAACAGCAAGAATAGCCTTCCATCTAGGGTCATTCCCTTTATGAGGCTTATTAGCACTACCAGTAATGTTACTCCAATTACTGTCATCACTCAGACCACTGCTATCGCTTGCTCTGCTAACACTAGATTTTGCACTTTCAAGAGAGTCTCCTCTAACACTCCCCTTTGTGCTATCGCAGTTTCGTTCTACACTAAGCATACCATCACTAGTAACCCCATCACTCCTGTATGTACTGGTGCAGCTATTGACAATACTCATAGCAGTGACAACACCTGTACTATCAATACTACTGTGTGGACTTACATTGCCACTGGGAGGCAAAGAAGCATCCCAAACACATTCCTTCTCATCAGATTCTGGTGGCAGATTTGTGCCTTCTGTAGTTTGTGAGGCACGGGCAACTGAAAATGGAGATGACAATGCAGCCAAATCATTAGGCTCTTCAACCAGACTTTCTGCAGGTGAAAGAACACTTGTAGTTGGTTTAACACCAGGAACCCGGATCGAGAGATCCTCTATAAAAGGACCCTTCATAGACAAGCTTTTTACCAAGCACCCAGGTTCAGATTTGTTCTGGCCAATTGGCACATAGACTGTTCTCATTAAATCTGTATCTACAGGTTCTGGAGGATGACTAGCGCCAGAGAAAGAACTAGGGTCACCTTCTTCATAGGCATCCCCACTGCCCTTGAATGACACAGCATCAGGCATAGCTTCCTCTGGTTCCTGGAAAGAGTTTTTTCCTTTTAATGTTTTTACCAATGCAGATGAATCTGAACTTTGAGATCCTCCTACCTTGGATGGACCCTCTGCTGCTTTTGCCGCATTAATGTGTACATTTTTCGCCTGACTTGCTACAGCCAACTGCTCCCGAAGTGTCTTGATTTCAGGACTATTTTCCATTTCAGATGCTTGTATATCATCACATAAGCTATCTCAGTTTGGTGGATTCACAAATGGGTTTAAGCTTCTCTCAAAGAGTACACCAGGAAACACCTTTCTTTTCTTTTCTTTCCGCCAGTCTAGTAGAACTCGCAAGAAAAATTGTCTAGCCTCCCCAGTCAACGGGAGGCTATAGTTCATCCTTCATAGTTTTCAGGACAATGTAGTCGCTCTGTAATGTCTCAGAAAGTAAACGGACCTTTAAGATAAACAAACCTGCAAAAAAGGAACCAATAATTGTCCATCAAAAAATTAAAAGAAATGGAATCCGAGTTTCTATTTACTTGACTACTCAGTAGAGATAAAAGACAAAAAAAAAAAAAATCTAACCAATAAATAAGTCCAGATCAAACGAAAAGTAGAACTTCTGGCATGGCAATCTGGATACTTGCTTGCCACACATGAATGTTTTCCAAATGCAGGAACTATACAAATCAAAGAAAAGCGCATATGAACAGAGTAGAAACTCTAATCTTCATCGACCTTGAGGCATTTCAAATCACAAAACATGATAAAAGAAATCCTAATTAGCAAGCCTTCCCAAGAGTACTAGGAGATGAAACAAACAAATAAACAACCTCATGCCTCCCCAAACTAACACTAGCTCACAATGAAGTAAAAGAACTGAAACTAAAAAAAAAATAAGAACAAAGCCCAGAAAAGAAGATACACAAAACCGCGGACAAAGAAAAGCAAAATGCTAAATTCCCTCCACAGAATTTGTTACCCAGTAAAGTACATTTCCCACCGGATCCTTCAAAACCACGCCAAAACCTTGACATAAAAAACAAAAAAAAATGAAAAAAGAATATAACTTTAACCAGAAATCTCACATTGAAAAACCCAAGAAGGTGAGATCCACAAAACAGAAGAATGCAGGGGAAGAACGGAAAAGAAAAACCCGGGATTTGATGAAGAGAAAATATAATCAGATTAAAACCGCACCGCACCAGTGGACAATGGATCATGACGGCTCCTTCTCCTTCCTTGAAGAAAAGCGTAGGATCTAAGACAAGCCAAGCTAGCTCTAGCTGCTATTCGTCTTCTTCTCCTTCTCTCTGTTACTTTCGGTGGGAGAGACAGAAGTAGAACAAAGAAAAAGAGCTCCTAACAGTGTAGCTGGAGACTGAAGTTCTCGCTTTTGCTTTGTGTGTCTTCTTCCTTCATCTCTTTGACAGTTTTGGTGCTTTTTTATTTTTGCCGAGTCATGTGTTAATAGTGGGTGGGCTGTGGGCAGCTCGGGCTAGTTGTGGGGCAATAGCGTCGAACCGGACGCTTTGGCAACGTCGTAGGGTCCCCACAGCCATTTCAGCTCATCTGTTGGGCCCAATTCTGTACCCCTCTTTACCCAACACATCTTTTCAAGGTCTAAGAGCTGATCAGCAGATTGGGAGAAGGAAGGTGGGATTTTGATCGTCGTCGACTACGATGTTTCCGAGTCTATCGGCAGGAGAGGAGGAACAGTTTCTTTTCCTTTTCTTTTCTACTTTTAAGCAAAATCCTCTGTTTGGGTTATAGTCTTTATTACCCACGGCCAAAATTGCAATTCATTATTTATTATTATTCATTTTCATTCAATGGGTATTGGGTAATGAGAGTTATTGATTCAATTTCCACTTCTGCCCCAAATCCAAACACAGCCTTACTTTTCTTTTTCTCTCCCTAAACCCAATCATTAAGCCCAAATAAGACAGCTATGTAGCGTGTAACGACACCCAAAGCTAGAATGATTTATCTTGGACTAGGTTGGTATTGAAATCCAAACACATGTTTTTATTGTGAGGTTTTGAAATCCAAACACATACTCTTTGTCTTTGCGGTAGGGGCTGCAACTTGGGGTGGCCCAACCTAAAACCCTGATGTCGATTGGGTTGGGATTTTCAGAAATTGAGTTGGCCGAATTTGGGTTGATGGGTCAGGGTTGAGGCCCCAGGCAGCCCGGCCGCCCAACCCAAATCCAATCAATCAATCATACATCAATTATTGTGCCTCTATATGCATCTTTGAGTGAGTATTATTAAAGAAAGTCATCATCATATAAACCTGTTCCAACTCCCAACTAAGGGTGTCAATGGATCGGTTTTGGACTGGATTGAACGGACCAACAATATATATTGGATTGGGCCAATTCAATCCAAAATATTTATTAGATTGGATTGGACCTGGTCTCTCTGTAATAAATTTATATTGGATTGGCTTGGATAATGGACCCGGGTTTAGCTTGAAACCAATCTAAATTTAAATGAATTTGAACATATTAGACAGTTCAAATATTGAATTGGACCGGTCCTTATTTATCGGTTTTGGACTGGATTGAATGGACCAACAATATATATTGGATTGGGCCAATTAAATCCAAAATATTTATTAGATTGGATTGGACCTGGTCTCTCTGTAATAAATTTATATTGGATTGGCTTGGATTAAGCCAGTATCTGGTCCATTAATATAAAATAAGAATATAGGTGTCAATGGACCCGAATTTGGCTTGAAACCAATCTAAATTTAAATGAATTTGAACAGATTAGACAGTTCACATATTGAATCGGACCGGTCCTTATTTATCGGATTGGATTGGACCTGGTCCATTTGTAATGGACTCACATTGGACTAGATCAGATTGTTGGATTGGACCAAATCTAGTCCAATTGACACCCCTAGTCCCAACTACATGGGATTGGAAGCATGAATCTTGTTTCTCAATCTGTGATTATGGGTGCTTTAATCATTTCTTTTTATTTTCACCTTCTTTAACTTGTAATAGATTACTTCTTTTCATGGGTGTTAGATGGTTTTCTATGCTTGTAACAGGTCTATCTCGATCTAGTTTCTTTCATTTTTATCACTTGTTGGATTTACTTTGTGTGGCTCCATTTATACATTTCTCCGTTACTCATTTTTGTCGGACATATTGTTTCTCAACTGCCCAACACTTTCTTCATACAATATACCTGACCTAACAACTATTTTATACAAATGAGACTTAAATGAAAAAAAAATAACATTAAAATTTTGTTTTATATTTATTGGACTAACCCAATATGAGCCTAATTGATTATATATATATATATATATATATATTATAAAAAAAACTGGTTACAAAAATGAGGATACTTGGGTTTTATTCTTAGGTTGGGGTTGAGTTTGGCTTACAATCGAGGTTTCCTTCCTTCAGTTCAGCAAGGCTTGGCTGAATACGATGGCTGTTCAGAGGGCTGTGGAACCAATTATAAGGTTCCACGCGGTTCCACGCCAGTAATAAAATACATAGGACCCGCACTTTTCACAGTGGGGCCCATGAATTTATTACTGGCATGGAACTTCATCATTGGCTCTACCGCCTGTTAAACGGAAAAACTTTTGTTGTTCCCATGCTTAAGGATGCAAACAGATAAGATTGGATTCGAGTCAGGGTATATTCGTATTCGATCCAACATTGTTCATGGCCGATCGAATCCGATTGGACCTGATAGGCCTTGATCTGAATTCAAATCCTATCGATAAGTTGGATCTTCGGATGTGATCTGATCCGACTTGCTTTCTTTAAAAATTAATAAAGTATTAAAAGAAAAATAAAATATATCAATTTAAATAAAAAACAAAAAATACAAATATTTTTAATTATTTTAATCATATATGTACATGTTTGTATAAAAAAATGAATAATATAACAAATTTATAAAAATATAATATAAATAAATAAATAACATATACATATATTTAATATATATTTATATAAATAAATATATAGCATATATCGAATGGGATAGGGGTAATCCGAATCCGATCTGAGATCCGACCAGGAATGATCCAAATTCGACCAAATTTGCATGCTACCTATGTATAGTATACAATAACCCAAATGAGAAAATGAAATAATTTACGGTAACAAATAAGACCATGCCAACATTTTCCGTTTGAGAGGAAAAAGAAAAAAAAGAAAACCTAAAACCAAATCACATTATGGCCGGCAAAATAGGCCCACGAAAACAAAATTGTTGGCCGATGAACTAAATACTTCCATCAATTATTATCCAAATCTATCCCATCCCTAATCTAAACTAATCCATGTTTATCCATATAATATCACAGTCATATATGGAGAATATCTTATCCTCCTATATAGTATTATGCAGGGAGAGATGTTCTCAATTCACAGAGATAGTGTGTGCGAATAGACATAGACAAAGTTCTCATGAGTAATAGATCCCGCATCATAGTAAGCCAATCAAAATTTGGAAAAAAAAAATATATGTTTCTCTTGATTCTTGAATTTGGCTTGGTTCACTCAAGTAAAAGCGAAGTTATTAGTCGGGTCTAATTCCCAACTTTCTCGGTTCAACCAATACCCATGCCTAAAGTTGGCAGAATTTGAAACTATAGGTACATGGGAACTTAGTTCCTCACTTGAATTTAACCATGTGATAATTACTTATTTCCAAATTTTCATATCTTAATTGATAGAACCATCCTAACCATGTGATAATGTTTTATTTTAAAATACCAACTTGGAATTTGAATCGCTTTGGCCGCTGGTATTTGGATTAGCAGTTCAATTTGTCTAGTTCGAATGAATTAGCTTATGAGATCTTTAAAAATAAAAAATACAAAAATAATTAAAATATTTTTTTTTCAAAAACTGTTGTTTGGGTTGAATGAGTCAATGGTTCAACACTTCAACCAACTAGATCAACGGCTTGCTAACTATTCAACAGTTTTTGAAAAAAATAAGGTTTGGGGTTAAATAAAACCAATACCATGGCTGGTTTTTGGGCCCAACAATTCAACCATCTGGGTCAACAATGGTTTTAAAACCATGACCCAGACCCCACACCATAAATTGCTATTATTTTTTATTAGGGAAATTTGTAGTTTAATCCATGGTTTTGAAAAATTGGATTGGATCGGATCAGATAGTCAAACCGCTTGACCTGAGAGCCGATCAGGCAATTGATGCCATTGCTTCAAAGATGTTTTATGAGAAAACGATGATTTATGCATGAGGGTCTGTTGCATAATTTTCTCAGAAAACGGCTCCTTTTTTTGTTTGGCATCAATGCTGCCACATAGGTTTTTTTTTGGTAAAACAGCACTGATTTTGTTTGGTACCAATGCTATATAACCGTTTTCAGCATTGGTCTACATTATCCAATGCCCAAGATGATGCTATGTCATTGCACCATTGGCAGCAATAGGTTGTTTTCTGAGAGAACATTGAATTTGACATTTCTTCATACAACACTTTCCCGATTTCTAAAGCGTGGTTTGGAGAAACGTTTTTTTTTTTTTTTTGAAAAAAGAAAGATACCAAATAAGAAGTCATTTTTTGAAGCATCACTCTTTTTTTTTTTTTTCTGACGTATGGCGCCAAACACCACCTTCATTTCAAGGTTTTAAAAGGCTATAAAGGTGGAGGTGAGGCATAAGCCTTGAGGCGTAAGTCTCAAATTAAAAACTTAAAAACTATGAAAAACTAATTAATTGAAGTTTTATATAATTATTTATCCTTTAATGTATCAATGGATTAACAATTGCTGATTGTTCAAATCTTTTCAAGATAACTTGTATGAACTATGAATTAGATCTTTTCAAGATTGTTTAATGATTGCTTATTGTTAAAATCTTTTCAAAAGTTTTAGACAAATCTTGAAATGAATTAGATTCATTTCCATGGCTATCATGATAAAATTTCATTGACAATTGTGATAAGAGTTGTTCATGGAAGATGACAAAATGGATCCAAATTCAATATATATTATGATTTTATGATAACATGGCAACATGTATTCAACCATCTCACCAGTTATCAGTTATCACAACACTTACCATCCGAAAGTGAAACTAAAAGAAAGTAGCACGCCAGTACCTCTGAGTCTCTAACCTCCCACAAATTTGTCGCCCCACCTAGTTGATAGTTTGAGACAAAAAACAAAAAAAAGAAAAAAGTGAAAAGGAGTAGAAGGAGAACCTGTACACAAGATCAAGATTCAAGAAGAAGAAGAAGAAGAAAAAGGAGGAGGACCTGTATGTAGTTGCACAATTTAATTTCGCCCAATATTCTTGTTTTCTTGAATCTTAAGTTCGGCCCGGAAAGTAGAATATAGAAGATAGAACAGAGAATAATAGAAGAGAAATGAGTTTCGGTCTTCTTGAATTCGATTGAAAAACAAAAATAGAGAAATTAGATTTTGGTTACCGAAAACCTTACATTTTGCGATTTTTACTTTTTTCTTTTACTTATTTTTCAAAATTGTCCATATTAAAATCTAATTTTCTCCACCCAAAACCCCTTTAACTTAAGGCTACCGCCTCATGTAAATTAAAAAGCCTACGCTTCACTAAATCTGAGGCTTATGCCCCTTGCTCTGAGAGTGATGAGGCCAGGCGAAATTTGGCGTTTATTTATTAATTTATTAATGCATTTTATCATGTTTATTTAAACTTGAAAAAAATAAAAAAAAGGAAATAAAATAAGTGATTTATGAGATAGCCAGTGAGTCATTCAGTGGTGTCTCAACGAGAAAATGACAAGCCATCATTTCTTCTTCATATTTTTTTGTCCTTTTCCAACACAGAGAACGACCACCACCAGCACCTATATTCCCTTTTTATTGCTTTTGCCGGAGAAAAACATGACCGTTATGTTTTCAATTCTCACCACCCCACTCTTCCTCTGACTTCTCTTTACCGTACTCTTCCTCTTCTTCACCGTCCGATGATTTTGAGATCCATGACTCACTCATCCAACGGTAGAATCACAGATATCCCGGATGCTGTACAGGGCGCGCGTGCGTGGTGAATCAGAGTCCGCAGCCGAGTAAGGACAAAACGAACAAAAGAAACGCCGATTTATCGCGACATATTCAAGTGTCGCAAAGAGATATCGCGCGAGTGAAGACGGAGAGGGTGGGAGAATGGAGGAATCGAGATCAGAGAGTGGTCGGCTCCTTGTTGGTCACGGTGTAGGGATTCGATGGTGACAGTCTCGATATGACGCTTTCCCTGCGGATGGTTGCCACGTGTTCAGAGACCAAAACATACGGTGAGATTTCTGGAGCGCCAATAAGATATGGTTTCCTTCCTGTGGGGCCCTTAAAGGAGAATCAATCATTGTGAGCTACGTGATTCTGATGTGGTCAATGTTGTGGGTGTGAGGGCCCCACCCCACTCTGTAGTCTGTAGTCTGTACATTTTCAGGAATATCCGAATCTACCAATATCTCAATGTGAGCTACAAATTGTAATACTGGGCCAATCATGTCATGCCACGTCAGGACCGTAGAAACGCGTACCGTGAAACCTGTTCATTGTGAGGTCCCTATCAGATACACGACAGTGGGCAGCAGTCGGCCTAAAGCCTTTGGAAATGAAGGAATATCTCGTGTTTTCGTTCTCGTGGGTCATCGGTGTGTGTGAGTTGTGACCATGGCATGCAACCCAATTGGGTCGGACCATGGATCAGGTTTAGACCGGTCCGTGTGAGGTTGGGGGTCCATTAGTACAGTGATGACCACCAATGACCTCATCTGCAGAGGATGAAGTAGTCCATGTTGAATCCCTGCCTGCAAATTGATGGAGTGTCTTGAATCTGATGTTGACCTCTCGGTCGAACCAGTCACTCAGATGGACAACTGACCGGGTCCCAGGGTTTTGGATGGTTTTGATCACTTGGGTGGTGTTTGGTACTATGCTATTTCGGGATGCCAATCATGAGAAGTTAGGTATGATAGGTAATTTCTCTATTCCAACTGATCTAGGATATATATATAGAGAGAGAGAGAGAGAAAGAGTATAAGAGTGGGGAGTAGGGTTTTTTTGTACTAAACTCCAACAAAAGGAATCTACAATGGTTGGGGGAGACACATCCCTAGAGTAATATGAAGATAGATAGATAGATGGATAGATAGATAGATAGATAGAGGTGAGGTTGATATATGAATGTATATCGGCCCGTATCGCATTGTATTGGCTAATACACAACATATTCTATTAAAATTATAAACAATAATAATGGCATGATTTGAACTCAAAACACTGCACGCGTGGCACCAAAAATCTTAAACCCACCTTCAAACCACTAAGACAAGTCATCCATTATGATATTTAACAAAATATTATTTTTATTAATGTTTATCCAAACAAATAATCAATAGTTATGTTTATCAACTCCAACTAAAAACTAAAATAAATAATATTTAAAATTTGTATTTTATAACCAAATGCAATAAATAATATATCAATTATATATTTACATCAAAAGATGATTTTAATATTAAGAAATTTATACAAATAAAATATTAATAGTAGAATAATTACCTTACTACTTAAAATTTATAAATTTTCACATGATATATATCTTACAAATTTTATATATTTTTGTAATTATTAATTAATATTTTAATTTTAAATGATAATATATTTATTACTTACAAAAATAAAAAAATTGTTTACAAGATATTCAAGAATATAATATTAAATTGAATCTATCAAACCCACTAATTTAAATTTATATAAAAAACGACTTTTAATTTCAAACAAATTATAAAAATAAAAATTTTAATATTGAAATAATTATTTTAATAATTAAAAAAATAAAAAATTTGCATATGATATATATCTTAGAAATTTTAACCGATTTGATATTTTAAGTTGAAATTATATATTTTTATAAATTATTAAATGATAATCTAATTTATATTTGAGAATTTAATATTTATTTAATTTTTTATGTTAAAAAGTAAAAATAATAAAATAGAAAATAATTGATATAATAATTAAGATAATATAATAGGTCCATCTTGGACTCTTAATTAATGCATTGCATGATATTTGTGCATTCTATTATATTAATTGTAATATATTTTTTGTACAATATTAAATATATATTTCTTATATATATATATATATATTTATGTTTATATTTATATTTATATTTACACATTATTTATGGTTACTTGACCTTAAATTTAGTGTTATTGATGTATTTATGAAATTTTCATGTGTTTTCCTAGTGTATCCAAGTGTTTCCATAATTTTCGTTCGTATTTATACATTTACAAAGCGTATCTGTATCTGTATCCGTATCTAAGTTGTTTGATATGATACTCAATATCGATGCTTTAATCCTTGACTGCAACATCTATTGGTATTAATGGCCTTTGTGTAGGAGTCCTTAAAAGAGACAATAAAGTTATTAGGATCCAACTAGGACTAGGGATAAGTGATGAGTTGACTACCCTAATGCAATGGTTGGCCTAAATAAAGAGGAGAAAGAGTAGTGATGAGGATCATCACATCCACCCCCGAAACACATGAAAGCAATATCAAACATTTGAGAATTGTATGTAATTAATGAGCTAGCTAGTCAGGGTCACACTAGTGAACCCAACTTTTGGAGAAGGTAAACAAGGGGTAGCAAATGGGTGGGTTGGGTTAAATAAGGGTTGATACCCAACTTTTGTTAAAGGGTCATAACCCACCCTAACTTTGACACACTTGACCCATTCATATTGACCCTTAACCACCCTCACCTATAAATACAAAAATGGGTTGGGATAGCCCATATATTCAAAATAATAATTTTTAAGAGGAACATCTCTCTATCTCTCTCTCTCAAGGTTGTCATGTGGTAGAAATGGGTCGGGTCAACCCGTATACCCGAAAAATAATTTTTTGAGAGGAACATCTCTCAAGACTGCCACATGACAGAAATGGGTCAGGGAAACCCATATACCCGAAAAAATTATTTTTTAGAGAATAATATCTCTCAAGGATGCCATATGAAAGAATTGGACTGGGTCGACTCGTATACTCGAAAAAACATTTTTGAGAAAACCATCCTCTTAAGACTACCACATGACAGAAATGAGTTGGGTTGACCCGTATATGTGAAAAAACATTTTTGAGAGAATCATCTCTCTCAACATTGCCACGTGACAAAAATAGGTCAGGTCAACCCGTATACATGAAAATGCAAAAGTTGTAGATAAATGCAGAAAATGCAAAAAAAACCAAAAAATTGCAGAAAATTAAAAAAATACAGAAAATACCAGAAATTTACAAAAAATGCAGAAAATACCAGAAAATTACAAAAAATGCAGAACTTTTGCAGAAAAATGCAAAAAAGCCAGAAAATTGCAGGAAATGCATGAAAAACACCAGAAAAATGCAGAAATTATGCAGAAAAGCACCAAAAATTGTAGAAAATGCAGAAAAATACCAAAACAATACAGAAACGCAAAAAATGCATAACTTTTATAAAAGTGCTTTCATAAAAGTACTATTATGCTTTCATAAAAGCACTTTTATAGAAGTGCTTTCATGTAAAAGTACTTTTTTAAAAGTGCTTTCGTGTAAAAATACTTTTGTAAAAGTGCTTTTGTGTAAAATTGCATGTGAACACAAAAGTTAATAAAATCTATTTTATTTCACTTTTAATCACAAAATGAAATGTGGCACGGTGGTTTGGAAATGTAATGAGTTGTGGATGTGCCGGGAGGCTTGAATTCGAGACACTTCAATTGTTTTTTTTTTTTTTTTTTTATATATATATTTTTGGCGAGTATAGATAGACACTTGGCTTTGACCCAACCCATAGTGACCCTAATGAGTACCCTTGATCCAACCCACCTTGGCCCTTTTCCACTAGCCCTAATGGGTTACTCGACCCATATTGACCCGGCAATAGAATGGGTGGGTCAAATGGGTTGAGGTCAAGATTGCCAGCCCAAGTAAACAATACTCCAATATTGTACGAGCAAGCAAGAGTTGTGAATTGTGATAAGTCTCATCTCATGGGCTTTATATCTCAAGAATCCCCTTACTGCCTGGACCCCTCATCACTTTCATTCATAATTTCTTCTTCTTCATCCTCTTTTTCTTCTCTCTCTCTCACCGTGGACAACCTGTTTAAGAGGGAATGTGTCATTTGTTCAATAAGGCATGTTGTGTTAATGAGGAAGTCCCTTTCCAACTGGTTGGCTAGCTAGTGGAACCATTTTATGTCAATGAGCTGGCTATTTGTAGGATCATGATATGTGCAAGTTTGGATGTGAAAACATTAAATATCTAGAGTTTTGCTATATTGAAACTCTCTATTTCAGCCTAACTCTTTTATAGGTCAAAGGTTATTGTTAGGGTCCGTTTGATTTGCAGTCGGAATCGAACGGTCTATTCCCATAACGTTGGTTCTCTCTGCATGACACGTTAGTCCATATTTATATATAAACTGCATGCAATAATAACAATGTCAAAGGCATGGCTATATGGATTAAATGCCACTTGGAGAGAAGATACATGTAAACAGCGTGTGCTGTGGAATGTGGACAGCCAAGGTTTATGTTTACAGTTTACCCAACTCGTTTGAAGGTTGGAGAAATTGTACGTGGTATATATCCTAAAATCTAGAATGCATGGTTGGGTCAAGTAAGCTGGTTTTGGTTGTAGAAGCATAACCGAGGTTGGGTTGCCGTTGCACCAACGCTCAGTCCAGATCTCCTAAATTTAAGGCTTTGTGCTAAGTTATACACTAATCAAATGAGAATTAATTCATCAAATTCATGGGATGGTTTTGATTGATTATCCAACTCACTCAAACTTCATTCATCCAAATTCCAAAGTTAATGTTGATGGAGCAAATGCGACTTCTGCCTCTGGTCTTGGTATTTAAAATCGAACTGAACAACGAATAGGGTAAGGTTTTAGTTTTCGGGTTGAACGGTCTGATCATTTGAATCAAATAAATGGCTTGTTCTAACAAAAAATAAAACTGGCCAAATCGTTAGATGGTTCGAATGCTTAGATCAGCAGTTTACTAACTAAATTGATAGTTTTTGAGGAAATAACGATTCTGGAGTAAAATGGAACCAATCACCTAACCGGTTCTGGTTTTTCCGATCTGATTTTGAAAACCATGGTGATAAGAAATAACTCTGGTGGTTTTTTATTTGTTCGAGCTATCACCACAGAGAGTACAGACCCAGACCTTACAGAAGCCAATGCCTTCTGAGCTGGTGTACTTATGGCCCATGACTTGGGTGCTTCTCACATTTATCTTGAAGGAGAAGCTGGTTGTCAATCTGCTGTTGAACGCCAACGTTGACGTTCCCTGGCTCCATTCTGTTGTGGCCGACTGCAGGGACCGTTTCGACTCTTTTGATCAAAGTTTAATTGCCTTTATTCCTCTTACGGATAATCGCTGTTCATTTAAAGCTCTCTCAGTTTGGAAAGAGTATAAATGCAAATATGTATGATGTAAATAGATACAAAATATAAAGTTTTATGCTATACATATTTGCATTTGTATTCCTTCCAAACTAAGACTGCTGTGTTTGCTTGCAATACAATTTTATTTGTATTAATACAAATGTATAGAAATGCAAATGTAAAAAATTGTAAATTTTTGTTTAATTTTGTTTTATGTTTTACTTTATTTTGCTTTGAGTCTTATTTTATTTCATTTGTACTGTAACTAAACAAAATAAGGTAAAATTTGAAACAAAAATAAATCAAGATTTGCATACAGATCATTTGCATCACCATAATTTTGCATCAGTGCAAAAAATTGCACTGCAACAAGACACAGCCTTAATATCAAAATATGGTTGTAATTCATTAAGGACCATCACCTGGTCCCATCCTCTTGATTTTCTCAACGCCTGTAGTACTGGACGAAGATACGATGCAATGAATTTGCCGACTTCGGCTTCAGACAGGGCAAAGCTTCCAGCACCCTTTACTGCATTGCATTGAGAATATCTCCATGCTTTGTATGTTTTATTTTATGAGAAAATATTTCCAATGCAAGGGTAAAAATGACTGTTAGAATGGTGTGGGCACAACTTTGCCCTGATATATAGAAGTCTATCTCGAATTTGCCTTGTTGTGGCTTAAAAAATTTTTTATTTTTTGTCAAAACGGTCCATCCATTCGGTTTGAACGATCAAACCATTCGACCTAGGAACCAACCAAACCTTGACTGATTCGTTGTCCGATTCAATTTTAAAAACCTTGCTATATCTTTCTTCGAAATGGGTAAGGTTAGAATTAATTTGAAGTGAGCTCATTTTGGATTTGACCCAATTTTCTATGGAACTTTCCATGTTCATCTATTTATGTTTCAACTAAATAATTGTTGGAATAATATATAATTTTCATGAATAATATAAAAATGGTAGTCAAAGAAATGATATCTAATATACTGAATTTCCTTTGATGTTGTAGAAAAATTCACTCCCAAAATACAATAGAGCCTTTCATGAAGAATTCAAATAAACATTAATCCAAGAAACAATAGCAATTTGGCTCGAGAGAGATGATTTAAGAAATAAGCTTTGACGTGTAAACTTTACTATTATTTACACTTATTTATAAATATTAGATCTAGCTAGAGTCACTTGAAGAGTCTTGTATAGACAGAAAGAGTTCACATCTCCTCCCCACGACACATTCCCACCGTGTATTGAGAACATCTCCCGCTGATGACATCATCAATTCTAGTATTATCATTGGGAGATGTTTCCAATACACAGTGGGGATGTGCTGTGGGGCGGCCCCTTGTGGGGAGGAGAAGTGATCTCCAGAAAGAGCGCATATATCCCTATATATACAGACCACACAGGTGCAAAGCAAAGTATGTCTCTCAAGTATTTCACACATGTCCAATGTCCATATTGTATGGTAAACAGTCCATAAAGATTGCCTGCCACTGCCACTAGACAATCAAATGCAGTGCATCTCCATTAAGTCAATTTCCCCTTACGTGTAATGCAACATGAGATATTGAGAGGTCCAAAAAAAAAATATATTGCCTCCATTTCGCAAGGGGCCAACCAGTTGGTTGGTAAGGTTTTTTATTGGTCATAGCAGAGACTTGGGATTAAATCCCGCTAAAATCTGTGTTGGGATGCACCACCTCATTGTGTAGCCCTTCAGAAGATATCAAAATATGTGCTAATTAACTAACTACGAGATGATAGATTATTCTACCACTTACCCGGTATAATTCATTTGGTGATGAGTGAGCCTCCCTCTTAGGCCTTGGGGAAGTTTATCCCGGTAAGTGTTTTCTAGGAAATATTTAGTCAGATAAATGTACTTACCCATTTCCTTTTATTTTCTGGGTAAATAAGACAATGGTCATTTTAGGCATACAAAGACATTATTAAAAGGGGCAATTTTGTTCTCTCATGTTGGCAACTTCCCCCAGGTGCTAAAGTTATTTACCCACCTAAGAGATGGATATACCCAGGTAAGTAATACCCAGGGAAAATAAATTTTGCATGGACCTCACATAAATCTGAAAAAAGAATATGGGTATATTTTCCCCATTCTCAAAATCCAAGAAAAGAATGGGCCTTTAGAAGTTAGGATAGCAACCAACGAAGCAGCTAAGACCATGGCCAATATAAAGGTTTAGTACTCCCACTTATAATCGCCTTTTGATCTCCTACCCTTAAGATCCCTTCCTACAAGATTTCCCAATGTGCAACTATAGTATTTTGTAGGTAAGAGATTTGGACTACATTTCAATTGGGATCTCCTTCCAACAAAAATTGTTCCAACATGATCCATATTGCACATCTTACCAGAAGATTGAGTCCAGATCTGCTCCTTGCACCGACCTCACAACATGCTCCAGCTGCACATCGAGAATATCTCCTGTAATTGTATATTATTAATGGGAGATGTTCCCAATACATGATGAGATGTGACTGTGAGGTTGGTGTGAGGAGAGCTCTATTAAGAGTAGGTTCCAATTCCAGAAGATGGGGATCTACTGTGTATGCAATGTGTTAGAACATTTTTCTTGTTGGAGGAGATCCGTACTCAGGGTGCTCATGTTTAATCAATATTGTCAGACTTTGACCTAATAGAAGATGAGAATGCTCAATGGATCATGGTTTTATAAGCTAAACAAGATTAGTGTGTTCAAATTGAATTTGGATTTACTCTTCAAAGAATGTGCTTTACAACACATCACAGTCGTGCATTGGAAACATCTTCCCATAAATGATAACATTTAAATAATCGAAATGTTCTCAATTCAAGGTTATGATGCACTATGAAGTTGGAGTGAGGCCTCTCTGTGAGGAGAAAATCTGATCTCTTTTGAATCGTAAAAAGTGCTATTTAATTAACCAGGACCCAAAAAGGACACAGGATCACCATTTCAGCTGTGTTTCTGATAACACTAATTTCAACGTGGGTTTACAAGAAGGGTTTCTAGCCGTTAAGGGCAACTTTTTGTCTTTAATATCAATAAAAATAATATTTTTATATAATAACCGAAATGAGATATCTTTTTTAAAAAATATCAAATAAGGGCATTCGTCTTCCTCTTTGTATTTTGGTGGCTTCTCTGTTGACGTTTGACGTCAATAATTCTAAGTTGAGTGACAATCTCTCAGCTGGACCAGGACCTTCAATCCATCGGCTATGTGTGCCATCAAGAGCAGAACAAAAGCAGGCTCCTCCAATCCAACTGATTTGAACTCAAACTGCTTCAGCAGCGAATCCATCACTGTCTTCCCGACGTGGTACGCCAATACTTCCTCCAACATGGAAGTACCGGCGTACACCGTCTTCCCGACGTTGGATTCGCTACAATTCCCACAACGACAAGTACCGGCATACTATGATTGTTTGCATCTGAAGCACTGATCTATAAACTATAGGCTATCGTTGTAAGGAGGTCCATGAACCTGAAGTTTACGATCGTCTTCCTCTACATCTGGTACACGATTGTCGAAGAAGAAGACTTACACAATTTTGGTTGATAGGTTGGTAGGCCATCACCGGAGGACTTACACAAAGGTAGAGGAAAATGATCAGCAGTGACACTGTCTTTGTTTGATATTTTCCCAAAAAAGATACCCCGTTTTGGTTATATATAAAAATAGTATTTTTATTGATATTAAGGACAAAAAGTTGCCTTATATGCTATTATCCCTTACAAGAAACTCTAATCTAGGAGGTGGTTTGTATGTACCATGCTCTTAAATAAGTTTGATGTGTTCAATCCACTGGGCCCAGTGTGGTATGATGCTTTTTTTTTGAGGTGTGCTAAACGGTCATTCTCCTGTTATAACATATAAATAGGGAGATATTCCCAATGCACGGTAAGATGTGCCTGTAAAGTCAGTATGAGGTGCCATGTGTGAGATCGGTCTCGTGTTGTGGAACTAGCAGTAATATAAAACATAAGATGATACCAGGTTAACTTTGGCTGTTGGGGTCCAACAGTAGAGGCTGTTAAAACAGTTTCTGGGCTGAGCACGTTCTGGACAATTCACCTATTTATGCCCATGTTTTGATTTTTAGTCAAAATAAATTAAGATATAATTACTAATTTACCCATTCTCATGATAACGTGGCATTTGCAGAAATTCTCTCAACAGCATAGGCTGTTGGCCCCAACAGTCAAAGTTTTTCTGATGGTACTGACACCACCTTAAATGCCTGATGGCCAAATGGAAGCCACAGGCAAAACTTCCAAGCTAGGGATGTCATACCATAAAATCCTTTTATCTGTTTTAGTAGTTGTTCTAGATTGTTTCTGTTTGTCACTTCCCTTGCAATGGTATGATCTATGAAACCCAGACCGAAGATCAATCCGCTAATAAAACTGAGACACAATTGAATGCTCCAATTTCCCTTCTATCATTCAACCAATGCAAATAACACAATAGAAAAATAGAACAAAAAGAGGCTACAAAAGTGTTCCAAATTAAAGCTTAATTTGAAAAGAGTATAAATATAAATATGTACGATGTAAATACATATAAAATAATACAAAATACAAAATTTTATACTCTATATATTTGTATTTGTACTCCTTCCAAACTGAGTCTAACAAGAACATTTTAACACATTCAATTCAATTGCATTAAACTCCAATATCTTGGCGCAGGCCAACTCAGTTGGTATGTTGGTTTTTTCCCATATGGATAGGAATTCGGTTCCCGCAACCATAGACTTGGGGGAAGGGGTCCAAGTGGTTTGACTGACCATCTGACCCGTCGGGGCCTCAGTCTCTCAAGGCATTTGGAAAAGTATTTTCTGAATTATAAAATAAAGAAGTGGAGAAGATGTAGAAAAAAGGAAAAGCTCCATGATGACAAACTCAGAGTTGGTAGACATATATAAAAGGAAGGCCAATAATGAAATAAATTTTAGATGACATGGCAAGCTAAAGGATGATGATGTGGATCATGAGTATCTTACCTTTATCTATTATTATTATTATTATTATTATTAATTATGATGATGATGATCAATTGGACAATTTTGGCATACATATGCGCCTCTAAAACCATGAAAGTTGATGGAAACAATATATATTTTATCTTGGTGTCAGTGTGATTAGGTCTGTAGTGAGTGCAATGATTAGTTCAATATTTTACTTATGGAGTCTAGCTTATCCACCCAGATATCTATTTCCTTTTCTCTTTATTTGGGTAAAACTGTGGATTTCCTATCTTTGCTTTATCAAAAGTTCAATCTAAGCTTTTGAGGTGTGTGTATTGGAGTTAGAAAAAGGGACACTCAAAGGGTCCCTCTTTCATGATTCCTTTCTCACTTTACCACTTTGAGGGTCTTCAGCCATGCACGGTTATTACTTATTACTTCACTCCACTAAATGAAGAAGCTGGAGGTCTACTTTTTTTTGTTCTTAGTGCCTCCTAGGGAATATCAAAATAAATTTAACACACACCAGAGAAGCCATAATTGATAACTTGAACACTAACTGGAAAATGGAAGTGCGGGTGTCAATGGACCAGTTTTGGGTTGGATCCGTATCCGTCCAAATTAAAATTAATTTGGATGAATTGGATGAATCAATTGATTTATACAACTGCATAAACCCAACTAACCCAAAGCAAACCCGGGTCAAACCAAATTGTTTTAGACGAAAGAAGCTTTAATACTTAAGGCAATCCATATTTCAGACTAATTCAAAATAATAAGTCTATAGAGTAACAGTAAGAGACAAGGTTAATGGAAGAGATTTTTAGAACTTGGGTAAGTAATAAAACTCTATAAATAGAAGCCTCGTACCCGAATGCAGGGCGGTTATTCGGTTAATCACTCCTAAGAGATTCTCACTCAATACACACATTCTCTCTCTCCTTCCATTCTTTGTCTTTCCTCTTTCTGATTCCATTTGATCCATTACCTTTCCCGCCTAGCCCCAGCTCGGTTTCCTCTGTAATCACTGATATTGCTCTCCACTATTCTCGATCGGAATTTCACCATTAGTGAATTATAACCATCTGATCCCTCGCCAAAGGGTATATAGGCAGCTCTTTTGGGAGCCGTTCTCTCCCCTTATCCCATGTTCCTCTTAGTTTAGACCATCATTTCATTAGACCAAGGTTCAAAATATCAATATGCCCTTGTATATCGGCTAAAGTGTATTGGTACTTAAAATAACACGTTTTTATTTTTATTTTTTTCAAAATTTAGTTTTTGGACCTATTTTTAATCATATATATAGGCATATCGTGAATAGACCTGTTCATGGGCTGGGTAGCCCAACGGGCTGGCCCGGCCTAGCCCATCCTAAATTTGGATTGGACAAAATTTTAAGCCCACAGGCTCAGGCTCGGGCTCAGGCTCTAAAAATTGGGCCCAATTATTTTTCGGACTAGGCTCAAGCTTTTCCAAATAAGCCCGGCCTGATAATATTAAATATATAACACAAATGTTAAGAATACATAATAATATATTATATAATAATAAAATTAATAGCAAAAAAGTATTATATATATTAAATGTATAAAATATTATATAATATATAATAAATTATTAATAAAATATAATTAATATGTTATAAGATACCTATCAAAGTTGGGCTTCGGGCTTTATATAGGATTGAGCTCGGGCTCAAGATCTAGGCCCGATGGTTGGGTCGGGCTCAGACTCGGGCCTAGTAATTTTCTGTTTATAAAGAAACAAAGCTCGACCTGAACCCAGCCTAGCCCAATCCATGAATAGGTCTAACCATGAAGTCACCGATATGATACAATATGGCCAATACAAGGCGTATCATATTGAAATTTTGAACCTTGCATTAGACTTTCAGAGTCAGACCATAAATGCCCTATCTATTGACTTACAATATGCTTATAAATTTATTTTGTACATTATATAATATAAAATATTATACAATATATATTCTGAGTATCATATTATAATATCTATATCTAAAATATATAGTATAACATAAAATAGCACACACATACATACATACTATATACATTGTATATATTACATATAAAATATACATGAGCTGGGCCCAGACCTGGCCTGAATACAAAACCTAGGCCCAAGCCCAAAATTTCTAAGCCAGGCTGAAATGATCAACCGTAGCTCAAGGTTCTAGACTTCCATCTACCATTGCACATTGCACATCTTTTACGAAGGCAATCAAATGAAGCATCAATAAAGGCCATTACCCAATATAGGTACCAACTAGACCTGTTCATGGGCCGGGTAGCCCGATGGCCCGGCCCGCATCCCGGTCGGGCTTGGTCATGTAATTAGGCCCGCGGGCCTGACCTCGAGCCTAACATAGTAAGCCTGACTGTGTTTTGGGCCGGGCTCGGGATTTGTCAAAAAAACCCGGCCCAACCCGACTCAACATTATATATTTTATAAAATACATAATATGTATTTTATATATTATATAAAATATATAAATAATATAATATTTATTGAAATATATATATTTATAATTTAATATATACATTTTTTTATTTTTTTCTTTATAATTTCTCTCTCTCTCTATCTCTATTCAGTCGCTTCAGCAGTAGTAACAGCATGGACTAAATTTCGGGCTCGGGCCTAGGGCCGGGCATCAGGCCGGGCTCGGACTTGGGCCTTAGAAAAATCTGTTAATACATAGTGAAAGCCCGGCCTGACCCGGCCCATGGACAGGTCCAGTACCAACTATCTAGGCAATCAAATCAAGCATCAAGTAAAAGAAGGTAGAAGAAAGATACAAAACATGCTCACCTTGGAAGTAGATATTGTCTTTTGATTTATTGAATATACTCCCACCTGCACCAGCAGGGTTGGGTGGTTATTATCCCTTATGGGTTTTGGGGATGGGCTACCCTGTTAAAAAATAATAATAAATAAAACTCAAAAAGTATTTCCATAAGCAATGTTCGTCACACTCAGACACAAACATTGCCCCCTGCATGACAGGGTCTGTATGCAATCAATGTATCTTTGAACTCCATCTCTAATCAGGTTGAAATTGACAGAGATACGCAGTGAGTGTACCATATAAATGGGGTGCCCCACTTCCCGAAGAGCGCATGCAGAAAATCTACGCAAATTGGACTTCATGCAACGCATAATGCAATTGCAGATTTGCAGTCTCACTTTGTCTGTCATAACCCTAATACTGTACCAATCAACTGGAGAAAAGCGTCTATGGGACCCTTCACTCCCTCCGCCCTACTCGCCGAATGGCTAGCCATTTTCTGATTTGATTTGTTTTCTCTGATTCATATTCGACTCAAAATGCTTTCGTTCTGGAACTGATTTCTGGGTTCCACTAATAACCTTTACCGTTTTGCAGCTTTGCACACGTCGTGTTTTTACTTTTTAGCCCCTGGCTACCTGAAACTTAGACTCTATCACTCGATTAGTGGTAATGCATTCTGAAAAATTAGACCTGTGTGACTCGTGTCTAGGGACCATTACTTAGTTTATTGGTAAATTTTGGGCCCTGAGAACACGGGTTCGAATCTGAGAGGTATTTTGTGCCAAAAAAAGCTTTTTAGCTGTGACTGGTGTTAGAGTTGAAAGTGTGAATTAAGGAGGCAAACACGAAAGAAACTAGGAGATAAAAAAATAAACAAAATCATTGATCTCAGATATGAAATCAGGTTCATTTGGGTAGAGAATGATGGACCGAAAAATGGTTCATTATTTGTAATACAATATAGAGGCCATGGAAATAAAATTAAAGAGAAAATAGAATACTATCAGAGAAGATTCTGTCAATAATCAATGAGATCTTTTAGAGGAGCACCCTTTCTGTTGATTTACAAAAGAAAAGGAACAATTCCCATTGGATTTTACATGCAGAAAGATTTATATTATATATACAGTTGAGTTTCACATTGGCGGTACTCATCTTTGTTTCTTGAACTGTTTAAGGTCATGTAGGCGTGCTTTCAACTCTAGGTACTCCTGGTGCAACTTCTCTAATCGGGTCCCAACCACAACCATTTCATCGCTGAGGAGGTGAACCCGCTTCTCTAACAAAGCTATTTCCTCCGCTCCATTGCCACGACTACCAATAGAGTTTATATAATCCACTTGAGGAATAATATGTACTTGAGGGGCTCTAGTTAATAGCACAACTATGCTAAGCTGCAAATAAGAAGGAGCAAAAGATCTTCCTTAAACACCATTAATTCCTTCATGAACCAACAACATATAATATGAAAAGTTTAATGGCTCACACATCTTGCCTACCTGCATCAAAAGCAGTATCAAAACTGAGGTGATAACCAAAATTAGAGGAAGGTGGCTTCGACTTCTCAAATAGGAACATAGTGTTGTCAACAATTCTTTAGATAAAGATGAAACGGAGGTTGTGTCATTCAAAATTCCTTGCAATGGATTTCCAAATTGCCTATTACTGTCCATAGAATCAGAAGCCAACTGTGGGTGCCCTGCATGATTCCTTGCATCATGTAACCCTTCTGAAGATTCTTCAATTTTAGTGTGCCTATCCACTTGAGCAGCATCAGTTTCAACTCCATTAGCAGCCCGATCTACATATAAGAAGATGGAAGAGTAAATCATGAGATGATCAATAAAATTTAAGTATACTCAGTCTTTCAACAAATCTACCTTCCTGTCTCGTAAGGTGCTTCTGCTTCAACAATTCATGTGCCTGACAAAATTAGACAATTGGCTGTCAGTTTGAACCTCGAAAACTTGCAAGATTCAGAAAAAAAAGTTAGATGTGTGATGTGAAAAGATATACATTGTTTATCCAAATTGAATAAGCATCTCGGCATTCATCTGCTGTGGACTGCTCTATTTTCCCTGCATCAGTGTTTGTCCACATGGCAATAAATATTGTATCCAAGTTTTAGGAGTATGCATGTATAATGGATATTTTCAACGAGTGGAAGAAACTTGGACAAACATAAATAGAATCTCATCATGGCAACCTATATGTTAGAGATGGGTAAAAAAGTCTTGTCAATAAAACATTGAAGGAGATTTTCCTCAAAAGTAAATAATAAATTGAATTTCCATCTTTAACTTACAGAAACACAAGGAAGATATGCCATAGTTTTCTTGAATCAAGGAAATAATATACTTGGGATCTCAAATTTTTTTGTTGTTTCCCATACCCATCCCCAAACAATACATAGGCTTAGCACAATCATCTAAGCAAGCTAGTACTTTATGGTTTTTATACTTTTACTGAAAATAGAAGATCAAAAAATTGGCAACCAAAAGAAAAAAAAATCATTATTTTCTTGATCTGATGGCAAAAAAAAATGGTGATCATTCAGCATTACAAAGCTAATAGCATTATCTGATGCCTAAATCTTTGTTCCTTTCTAGAATTTTTTTTTTCACATCATTCATGGTCAACCAAAACAATAAGTTATGTTAACTGAACTTATGCTCATAATTTAACAAAGGATATGGCACTAAACAGAATGGAATGGAAAAACAGGAATCCTGTAGCCAACCCCATATAATTAGGGCAAGGCTTAGGTGATGAGTGTTTCACACCAGGAAACTTGGTTAAACTCTAAGAGTAAAAATGCAACCATGATAATGGAAATAAGATGAGCGATGATAACTATCAAATTAAAGGTGGGGTTCCTATGTTACAATTCAACTTCAAAGAGGAAAGGAGAAAGATTCAAGTAGAGGCCTGGTTATTTAGAGATCCACCTCTTTATAGATAGATAAAGAGAGCTAGAGATCCGGTTTTTGCACAGGGTTACAGAACTATCCCCTTTTTTAGTTTTTGGCATATTTTTTCATATTCAAAGACAAAGAAGATGGCTTTCAAAATCAAATTCAACAATGGAAGATCAAATCATCTTCCCTGTCAAACAAGGGTTTCCTTTCCTATTTAATTTATTTCATTATTTGACTGATAAGCAATCAGGATCACCAAATCTGCCTCATCTATTGTCAAATCTGGCAATCCAAAAAGCAGCCCAAGTTAGGGCTCTGACAGGATTGGCTGTACCAGGTTCTGATCCTAGGAGACCTGGTGCAAAGTTTCTGTCTGGATCAGATGATACATGATCCAGATCACCAATTTTTTAAACAACACTGGTTTTAATCTTAAGACAGTATATCTCTTCATAATGGTGAATATACAGATTAACATGCCTCATAAATGTCCATATCAAGAAAGACACACAGAAAAAAGAAAAAGAATGCTTCAAATAAAATCAAAGACATACCTCTCCACATAGTTTTCTTAGAAAATGCCACATTTATGTAGACATGCAAAATACAATAACTATTTCCTTCATCACCAGTGCTCTTCACATCCCAAAGCCCCTGAGGTTGAAACATATATAGTGATATATACCACCAGTTTGTCTAAGAAAATGAAGATTGCATTCTCTAACTGTGGAGCATAGATTTCTAATGACATCATAAAAAACTTTACGGTCCATAAAACAATTATGACAAAAAAATAAAATTTGAACATCTCCCTTGTTTATCTCCAAAATGCACTACAATAGGCAATCTTTGTATGAAAACAATGTTTCACTTAAAGAATGCTCTGGAAGAGAACTTATTGGTGATAAATTTGTCTAATGTTCAACAGATCTGTGTTACAAGATAAGATGTTAATAAACATTTATCTGGTTGAAAGAGAAACCAATTCTAGACAGATTATCTTTAGAACACACAAAGACCATTTTATTACGTGCTATTATCTGGTTTAAGTCTAATTAAGGGCAAAATGGTAAATGCTTAGATATAAGATATGATAAAACCTTAATAGTTCTTTCTAGATGCATGAATTCGTTCTTCAAACAAGGTACTTTCTTGGGGCATTCTAGTTGGGTTCTGATTTGTGTAACTTATTCTTCAAAACATATATAGTGATATATACCACCAGTTTGTCTAAGAAAATGAAGATTGCATTCTCTAACAGTGGAGCATAGATTTCTAATGACATCATAAAAAACTTTACGGTCCATAAAACAATTATGACAAAAAAATAAAATTTGAACATCTCCCTTGTTTATCTCCAAAATGCACTACAATAGGCAATCTTTGTATGAAAACAATGTTTCACTTGAAGAATGCTCTGGAAGAGAACTTATTGGTGATAAATTTGTCTAATGTTCAACAGATCTGTGTTACAAGATAAGATGTTAATAAACATTTATCTGGTTGAAAGAGAAACCAATTCTAGACAGATTATCTTTAGAACACACAAAGACCATTTTATTATGTGCTATTATCTGGTTTAAGTCTAATTAAGGGCAAAATGGTAAATGCTTAGATATAAGATATGATAAAACCTTAATAGTTCTTTCTAGATGCATGAATTCGTTCTTCAAACAAGGTACTTTCTTGGGGCATTCTAGTTGGGTTCTGATTTGTGTAACTTATTCTTCAAAACAGTTTCCCTTTTCTTTCACCATGTAACAAGACCTTTCTTTGTATGCACCCCTTTCAACAAAATTACTGAATTGTATTTGTTACCTCATCAAGGAGTCCTAGCTAAGAGAAAATTCTGGTGCATGCATGGATTAATTCTTTAGCAGTTTCTTTTCATGTTGATGTGCAATACTCAATTTGGACAGGGCCAAACCATACCAGAACCTGAATAAAAAAATATTATGGCCTCTAATCTTTACAACTGCTCACAACATCACATATGGAGTGGTTAGAAAACCTGAAGGATTTAAAATTAACACATTATCTACAAGATAGAGAAAAAAAAAGGAATGTCATATATCTATTTGATTCTCTTCGAAACAAAAGTTTCATCTAAAAATTTCCTAAAACCTGAAGAAAATCATAATAATCTTTACAGACTATACTAGACTTTTTTAAGAATTTCATGATCACTAAGGTAAGAAAGATTGCAACATCAAAACTTAACATTATCCAATCCTTGAATCAGAATATGAAGTACCAAAATCGTTATGTTGACTTTAGGTTATAATTAAGGGGAAAATTGTGAGGCATACCATAGGCAACAAAAAGGCTTTAATAGAAAGCGATAACTTCTAAGAAATAAAATCAAAGGGGAGAAGAAACAGGAATATGTTTATATATTTTCAAAATTTCCGATGGACTATTCATAACAAAGGCAATATAAGCAAGTATAAGCAACCATCAGTGTATACATCATGTCCAGAAGCATGGGTGAAGAAAATTATGTCAAAAGTTTTTTGCTTTTTGCCCATATTACACTATAAGTCAGCCAATAACACACACACACACACACGCACACCCCTTTTTTATGTTTCTTAGAAATGCAAACTAAAACTATAGAAATCCTGCATTATAGTTCCCAAATGATATTCTGTCTTGCATATCTTGCCCTTGTAAATTAGCTAATTGAGAACCATATGTTGCATGGCATTTATCTACTAATTATACTGTCTAAAAAGCCAATTCATACTTCCTCTTTGTCCCAAAAATACAACCAACCTAACATTATATTATAGCTTATAATTTGTACCAAAGGTGATATAGCAGAAACTAAGATTAAAAATGTCATCCAGTGCTACATTACCAAGTTACATATCCAACCATAGAATTAATAGTACATTTAAAAAGATAGCTAGAAACTGCAATGGCATTTAAAATAATTTAATGTATCTGTCTATTATACCAATCAAGATTGTAACTGTTACCTGAACACGGAAATAATCCCCATAAGGTACATCGCTGATTTCTTGTGATGTCTCAACAATCATATGTCTGATAGAAAAAAAAATCAATTCCAATGCAGGTAAAAATTTCATATATTAAAAAAGGCAATTTCTGTAGAGATGGAAAGGTAATGGTACCTGGAAAACTTTAACCAATCAGAATCCCATGTGAATGTGGATAATACTAGTTAATTGGTTACCACTTGGATGAATACCAATTGATTAGCTATCAGTTTTTAGGTACCATACCTTTTTGGTACCATAATGGGACTCATAAGAAAATGCTACATAATTAAGTTTTGCAGAGTATCAAAATACACAAAGTTGAATAAAATAAAGGAAAGGCAAGCCATCTAAAGTAATCTCAGAATTTTGGATCTAGCCTGTCGCTGCATCCAATTTTTTTGCCATTCTCCCACACAAAACCAAGACTCACATCATTTACATACAGCTGATGTATCTTACATTGTTCCCAAGCAAGTTAAAAAGTAATTAAGCTACTAGTAACTTTCCACAGGTTAGTTGACTATGACAAGCATGATTTTCAGACATGCCACATCATTGACATGGTATCAAATCCTTTATTGACTCTTTTCTTTCTAATGCTGCCTTTGTTGAATAATGGTAATGGAATGCATCTAAATATTAAAGATGACTTGGCATGATTGGATATTAAATATTTAGTATCCAATGCATGATATGTCCACATATATTTATCAATTGGCAGGCAAATTTTAGCCATATCTCTGTACTTCAAGATTTTAGGATCAGACAGGTTCTCTTACTCACAAACCCACACTTGAATCCATGTAATACAAGTATTAAATTAGCTAAAAGTTCAAGTTGTTAGCTTAGTTTTCAAGGCACCAAGGTGAGGCTAGGCAATAGGTGCCTAGTTGCATAGGCGATTGATTTTTTTATAAACTCAATGGATTTTTTAAGTAAAAATCATCAATCTAGGGTAATTCCCTAGGTTCCATAGCAACAAGCAACCATCTTTTACTAGTAGTTATCTATAATTTTCATAAAATATGTTCAACCTTAATACTAAAACATAAAAAATCAACATATTCATGATAAAAAAAAGAAAGAGAAGAAAATTTAGAAAATAGAGGGATTGATCCCCTGTTTTTGTCCTACAAAAAGAAGGAAAGAAATGATGATGTGGACAAAATTTTAAGTTATTCCTTGCTTATTGGTTTAGGTTTTGAATTCTGCAAAGGTTCAAGACAACATAAACCAACATGTGTGTTGATTGAACCCTAACAAATAAGAAAATATAAAAAATAGTATTTTAACTCACAAACTGAACAATTTAGGTTAATAATGTCTGTTTTATTGAATTTGCCAAGGAACTGAACTGTGAACAGTTGTTAATTGAGGGTGATTCCAAGCTGGTGATCCAGTGGTTAAAAGAACCAGAAACAGCAGCCTGGTCCTATAAAGGAGCTTTACGAAGATTCAAATGGCTAACTACAAAAATGTCAGTCCAATTCCAATGGGAAAGAAGATCAGCAAATGGGTTAGCAGATTCATTAGCTAAACAAGGGGTGCATAGGAATCAGATGTTTTGGGATAAACTGTAATTTTTGCTTTAATCGAGGCTGTATCTCGTGCCTCATCTTGGGAATTTTCTCTGTGTATCTTTTATGCTTTTAATCTATTAATAAATTCACTCATTATTCATAAAAAAATGTCTGTTTTATTATTATAATCTCAAAAAATTAAGAATATAAAAGTATATGATAGCACCATGTACAAAATAGTTAGGCTATTAGGCAAGGCAACCCTCCATGCCTTGTCAGTTTCTTGGTTGACATTTTTTTAATAAGTGTTCTTGTTCTTGGCTGACAATTATTAGTAGCTTGGTCTTTAGATAATTAAGTAGCTTACTTTCATCTTGATTAGAAAGGCCTATAAATAAGTGTAAAGGAGCATTCTTCAATTTTTTTTTATGAATAAAGAAAAGATTCTAAATTCTTTAGCATACATAGATGATAAACTTTTAGTTTAACAACTGTTTTCACCACGTAAATCAGTGAAGATAAGAAATAAAAAGCAACTTACTGTAAGACATGGACCACATGGTTAAGTATAAATTGTAAAATGCTCTCTTATGAAATAAAACTAAAAAAGAGAAAGAAAGAAAACTAAGAACAATGGAAGTGATAGAACTAATAAAAAGGTATTGCAGAATATATTATCATAATCTTAAGATAGTCCATGAAGAAAATAGATTACCAACCTGTCTCGGTAAACTCTAACTTTCTGTATCCCCTGGCAGTGACCATATCGCGCACCTTAGATGCAACACGCAGAAATTAAATGTCAGTAGAACTCAATCCAGAGTAATGTCTATAGGAAAGAAGTACAAGTCATCTGGAACTGAATAGAAAATAAGATTGCCATACCGAAATACAGTTTTATTGGATGCTGAAATGATACATCACGTGCATATCCAAATTGCTCTTCATACCATGAAGTGCACCTAAACTCTGAAAGGTACAAGAATTAAGCATGTAGACAAACAAATGTACAGTGTTGTAGGACATCACAAGGAAGTCCACATTAGTTTAGTCATCATGGAAATGGTTGAAATGAATAGCAGCTAGCTAAACAAAATGAAGAAAAACATAAATTAAGGTGTTCTGCAACATGAATTTTTTGTTTTCATTTGGTTTTGGAATCGCCGCATCAGAAAAAAAAAAGAAAAAAACAAAACAAAAATGTTCTTGAACTCTGTTTTTGTTTTCAAAGGGAAAAAAAACAGGTTGTTTTGTTTCAAAAAACAATACATGTTTTTGGAACCAACAGAATATTGGTTTTCAAAACAAAAACAAATTTTCTAGTATAAAAACTATATGATTTATGGAACATGATGTTGAATAATCAGATGAAAACATGTTTTTGAAACCAGATTTAAGAACATGTTTTTGGTTTCAATTTTGAAAACAAAAAAAACACACAGACAACCAAGAACATGTTTTCTGTGTTTTTGTTTTAAGAAACAATATGTTTTCAAACAAGATGGTTTTGATTTGTTTTTTGGAACCGGCAACAAGAAAAAACAATTGACGTTGTAGAACACCCCCTAACGGTTTTATGGCATATGAGATGCTATACCTTTGGCTCCGCATCTTGTATGAAATGATTCAAGAAAATTAACAGCTTCATCTGAGAAAAAGAGATTGAAAAACTCCTCTAGCTGAATCTGTGGCCCATAAAATTTTAATGTAAATCAATTTGGCTTTTCAATATCTCAGTGAAATGGCTTCGCTGAAGCATGGACCAGTCCAGAAAAACCATGTAAGTAATAAAGAAATATGCCAAAAAAAGTAATAAAAAATAATATTACCGGAAATTTTGACTCTGCAACCAATGTATAACACTCAGGTACTGCAGAGAAAGAACTAAGATTTCAGAAAATAAGTAGATGAAACAGTAAATCATAACACATTAAAAAGAGTAAACTACAGGAAGTTCTCCTTGGGGAGTAATTTGGCACATCCCATTTTATGATCAACTGAGCACATCCCTAACGAAAAGACAAAGCAACCCTTATTTATAATGATAAGAAGCAAATCACAGGGATGCTTTTGTCTTTTAAAAATGTATCTTTAGAAGTTGGAACAATCACTAGGGATGGATCTTGGGTGATGTAGGACAGATAGGAGAAAGTCCTACAAGTTAGATTTGCGATGGGCTGAATAAATAGAGGAGAAACAATGGAGTTTCTAGATTATAAAGGAAAACATGCTAGTGAATGCTTTGAAGTAAATTTAGGATGATTATAGTATATTTTAGGAAAGAAATTGGTGATCTTATGATGGAGAAAAATTGAATTCTTTGTAGGTGCTCAGATAAAGGAGAAAACAAGTATAACAGGGAGAAGCACAAGGTACTTGTGGTCATGAGACAAAGAAAAGTGGAAAAGGAAGAGCCAGGGGTTAATGTACCTCACAAGGTACAAAACACAACTTCAAATCAAATTCATACTCATTGGAGACTTACAATATATCAATAAAGCTCTAGGTAGGCTAAACCTATGCTTTCCATAACAAACTCAAACACTTCATAACAAAGAAAAGGACATAAAAAAAGAAATTTAGAATCTCACACAAACTCTTTAAAAGAGGTAAATACTACTAACTTAATCCAAAGAAATCAGAAATTAATAAAAATAGTAAATACTAAGAATAGGAAATTTCTAGAAGAATGAAATTAATTGTACAAGCACCATGATTTCTTTTAATTTTAGCTCCAGCATTATTAGGTTTAGGATTGAGAGTAACAACGATAAAAGGAACATAAGTATACATGTATAACATATATACATACATAATATATATTCATCACAATGGGCACATTTCCAAATATAAATTAAAGATTAGCTCCTGCATTATTAGGTTTAGGGTTGAGAGTAACAATGATAAAAGGAACATTAAGTATACATGTATAGCATATGTACATACATAATATATATTCATCATAATGGGCACATTTCCAAATATAGATTAAAGATTAGGATAGATTACCGAAGGCTTTTATGGGCACAAATAATCTGGCTTTTGTTGCTGCCTCCATTTATACAACAAAAATAAAGAGAAGAAAATGAAGATACTACTTCAGAAAACACAATGGATGAACTGCCAGGAGGAGTAAATCAGGTGGAGATGTTTGGAGGGTCTGCCAATTCTGGTTTGGCAGGGGATGCTGTGCAAGGGGTCAACAGCCAGGTGAGTCATTTCTGCTCTATTATAAGTAGAGCCTCTGATGTAAATTCTCTCATCTGACATCAATTAAAGTTATCATGGATCTGTGCATGACAGAATAAACAAGAAACAAGAAACAACCATAACAGAGGGTATGTGAAAGGAGCAAATAAACAGAGGTTTTAAGGCAAATTCGCTTCCTCAGAAGCACCAAGAAATCATATTTTTTTGTCAACTCTTGGGCTTTAGCTACAAAGGAATTCAACCATTTTCCTCAATCTTTTGCAAAGGAACCTATCAACCTAATAGACATTCTTCACTCCTTTGCCCTTGTGTCTCATCAAAGGGGATCCCACCTTCTTAATAGAATAGTTTACTTTTTTTAAAAGAAAATATGGATTCCTGTAATCATTCCTAAGCAAAGATACATTTTCCAAAATCAGGGAAGATTTCCATAAAAAATCATGCATGATTTGATTCATATGCACATCTGTATGTAGATAAGTACATACATTCTTGTTAACATGAAAAAACATGTATCTACATGCATATTTGAACCATCAATGATTCTCCGGTAAGGGAACAGCCAAGCTTTGTGTTGATCCCTTCAGCCAAGGGAATGTGACAATATGTTGTCAAATAATCTTCTTTTGGCTTATAAAAGAAGGAATCAGAGGCTGGTAAGTTGGAAAGTGGTAATAAACAGAAAACCAAAAAACTCAAGGTTAAAAAATGAACAAAGTGGCATTGCTAGGACTTGAATAAATAACCTTCAATGTCCTAGAATAGCACAATCTAAACTGGCATTGTGAATCTATATCCTCTAAAAGTTGAAGCATCTCTGTGGTGATTAACTTATAATCACTAGATAGAATTTAGAAAATTCATCATTTCAAGAGAGAATACAACAGTAGGATGAGTACTGTTATGCGTGCAACGGGGGGATGCTAAACACCTTTTCTCCCAAGATGCAATGTGGCTTCAGACAATGGAGAGTTTTCTTACTCTTATTTAAGAGCACGGTTCAACTCAGCTAGTACTAGGAATTAGTCATTGCTGATTAGTGAACTGTAGGGCTAAAGTTTTCAATGCAACTGGGTTGACGCATGATCCAGCCCCTTCCATGAGTTAATGAAGGGGCTGCATTTCTAAGGGTTTAGATGAGGTTTCTTTTGGGAGCAGTTTTTCACAATGTCCTTGAAACTGTGAAACAGTACTATATATAATCTCCTACCTCATATACAAGGTATTGAGTCTATTGGCCCAAGACATCTCAATTGTACATTCTCTTTTTTTTATTATTAATAGGCTTTTTTATTTCTATTAAAAATTAATTTATTATAAAAATATCCATTTGAAATATATTGTAATGCAGGAACAAGTTATCTCTATGTGTGAAGATGAAGACATGACAGCTGAACCCAATAATGATTCTAAAAGGTTTAGCATGACCCTTCACCTGAAAATGCACTTACAGCCAGCTAAAGAGTTGAATGGAGACCGGATGAACAGGCAAATCATCAAATCACTAAAATCTAGTCAGTTAGCAAATGGATTCATGGTAGTCACTTTGGATAGGATTGGGATGAAGTTCTTTTCCCTCTCAGTAAAAGCCAAAAAGAATTGTTTTAAGAAAATAATATTTAGAGTACACACCCCATCATCCATTGAACAGGGGATAGGGGAAATTGATGAATAGCTGACAACTTTATGTAAATACAAGTAAAATAAGTTCACATCTTTGCCCTGGAAAGGCTAGAGGGCAATGGTTTTCACTTATTAATGTTAGTAGTGGTATTCAATATGTAATAACATCCTTAAAACAATGGCTATTACTTCAGTTAAACAGCTATATCCAGTTTCTTTGGGCCACCACTTTAACATTTAAGTATCATCTCAAGCAAGGTTTTAAAAACTGACCCGGAACCAGAACCACTTTGGCCACCAGTTTCCAGGTCAGTGGTTCGACCATCCGGTTCGAAGGGACGACCCATTCCAACTTAAAAAATAAATAATTAAAAAAAAAAAACGGCAAAAAATGTTGTCTGGATCAAACGGGGTGACGATTTGACCGCCCGGGTCAATGGGTCGCTAACAAAGTCAACAGTTTTTGGCCAAGGACTGGGTTAAGGGTAAAACGGAACCAGTTGCCTGGATGGTTCCCGGGCCGAACGGTCTGATTATCCAGGTCGACAATGGTTCAAAAGAACTGATCTCAAGTATTCTTTCTCTATCTATTAGTACTTTTTTCTTAATTAATTAATATAGTTTTGTTGAATTTGTTACTAATCAAAAAAATATATATACAAGTAACTGCTAGAGTCGGCTAAGGAGGGGTAGTTCTGTCTTTTTATCATAAGTTAAGTTGCGACTTCTCAGATCGACAGTTCTGTTCTTCTCTCCTTCTCTCTTTCTCTTTTCTCTCTGAACCTGGTTCAATTGATCTATCAAATCATGGTATTAGAGCAATAAACAGGAGGAAATAAGACTACAGCTTCAAGTCCTTGGTACTGCAATCAGTCCTCCTTTTATTTTTTTTCTGGGCTGCACAATCTGGATTACAGGTGAGAGAAGGCTGCAGCAATCTATAGAGGGCTGTGGTATCCTATTCTGGTGCTCCCAGAATTACTGTGGTCTGGATTACAGGTGAGAGAGAGGTGTGGCAGCCCTAGTTGGTGTTTTCTAGACTGCTGTCACCATGTGTGGCAGCCCTAGTGGTTGTGTGGTGATGTCTGTGGTGGTTTGAACCCTCTACTAAGCAGTTTCAAGAGGGGTTTCTAGTCATATGGCAGTTTTGTGGTGTTAGAAGAAGTCGTGATCAGTTTTTTTTTTTGTGTGTTGAAAGAGGTAGCTGAATGTGTTTAAGTGGTATCTCATGTACTGAGTCGTCGTGGTTGGATGAGGTAGGGGTGTCAATTGGACTGGATTTGGTCCAATCCGATCAGTCCAATGTGAGTCCATTATAAATGGACCAGGTCCAGTCCAATCCAATGAATGTTTTGGACCAATTTGAACCGGTCCAATTCAATGTCTGGACCGTCCAATCTGTTCAAATTCATTCTGATTTAGATTGGTTTCAACCCAAACCTGGTCCACTGACACATATATTATTATCTTATATCAATGGACCAGATATTGGCTTAATCCAACCCAATCCAATATAAATTTGTTACGAATGGACCAGGTCCAATCCAATGTAATAAATATTATGGACTGGATTGGTCCAATCCAATCCAATCCTAGCACTACTAGGAAGTGTACACACAGTGGAAAGGACTAACAAACAATTAATTTCTGTTATGATCTACATGGGCCACCTTCCACATTGGCTAATCATGGCGTTGTTGGTGGTAGTGAAGTAAGTGATAATCAGCATGTTGATCCAACAACACCTTCTACATCTACAACTGCTTCCCGGAAGGAGATGATAAGTGCCAAAAGATGAGTATGAGAAGTTCCTTTAGGCTACTTCACAACAGAATACTGCCATGCACATTCAGGTATGGCTTGTTTGGCATCAAAACCTTCTCACTGGATCATTGACTCTGGAGCCTCTAATCACATGATCGAGACTTCAAGTGTGTTTTCCTCCCTTCTCAAACCTCCACATCACATACTATTACCCTAGCCAATGGTTTTACTTCCCCCATTTGTGGTGTTGGTAACGTTGACATTGCATCACTCTTTCCTTATCCTTTGTTTTCTATGTACCCAAGTTTCCATTCAATCTTATATTTATTAGTAGACTAGCCAAGTCTCTCAATTGTTTTATCACTTTTTACCCTTCCTCTTGTGTTTTTTAGGATCTTAAGATGGGGAAGAAGATTGGTGGAGGGCATGAAGCTGGTGGATTGTATTATCTTGACAATGATGGATCTACAATTGCACTTTAGACTTCCTTGACTCCTCTCCAATGGCATTGTAAACTTGGTCATCTATCTCTCAAAGCTCTCAAGCTACTTGTTCCTTCATTGAGTCGTTTGTCTTTTTTGTAGTGTGAGTCGTGTCAATATGGGAAACACAATCGGGTTTCCTTTAGTCCTAAAGTTGATAGTCGTATGTTGAGTTCTTTTGCTTTAGTCCATTCAGATGTTTGGGTCCAATTGGAATTGAATCCTATAATGATTACAAGTATTTTGTTATTTTTGTTGATGATTGTTCAAGAACGACATGGATTAATTTAATGAAAGAAAGGAATGAATTATTCTCAATTTCCTAAAAATTTCATACTGACATATGTACACAATTTGGTGTTCCAATTAAAATTCTTCATTCAGACAATGACAGAGTATTTCCTTACTTCATTTCATCATTATTTGGAGCAACATGGCATTATTCATCAAACTTCTTGTGCATCCACCCCCCAACAAAATGGGGTGGCTAAGAGGAAGAACCGACATTTACTTGAAACAGCTCGGTCCCTTCTTCATCATATGAATGTTCCTAAACATTTTTAGAGTGATGCAGTGTTTACAGCTTGTTTCCTCATTAATCGAATGCCTTCATTAATTCTTGGAGGTCGTTCTTCATTAATTCTTGGCTATTCTAGGACACAGAAAGGGTATAAGTTCTACAATCCTATTATTCGGAAGTCATTTGTTTGCCCTAATGTTACATTTTTTGAGTTTGTGCCATTCTTCTCGGGTCTTGATATGTCCCTCCCTTCTTCGGTGGTCCCTCTTCCTCTTTCGGTTGATGATCCCATTCTTGTTGTTCCCGCTATGAATGAGTCTCCACCTCCTCTAGTGCAGAACCGTACCGAAAGACCACTGATCTGGCAAGTGTATACTCATCAACAAACACCAACACCTCTTCCAGCTTCTACTTCGTCGGCGAATCCAGTTTCTTCTACACCAGTGTGGCCTTCTCCTTCTGACCTTGATCTTCCTATTGCATCGCGGAAAGGTAAACGTAGTTGTACTTTGCATCCTATATCCAATTATGTTTCTATCTCACCTTTCCGCTTCACATTGCCAATTTGTTACTCTACTGTCATTTGTGTCTACACTTAAAAATGTTTAGGAAGCTCTTACCTCACCAGGGTGGCGTCAAGTTATGGAAGAGAAACTCATTGTGCTTAAACACAATCACATGTGGGAACTCACCAATCTTCCTCCAAGTGAGCATGTTGTTGGTTGTAAATGGGTGTATACTGTTAAATATCTACCAAATGGGAGAGTGGAAAGGTAAAAGCCTGATTAGTTGCTAAGGGGTATTCTTAGTTACATGGTGTAGTTATGTATGATTGGCTCCTATTTCAGCTTGACATTAAAAATGCCTCCCTCCATGGTGGTCTTTTGGAGGAAGTGTACATGGAGCAACCACTAGGGTTTATTGCTCAGGGGGAGGATGGTAAGGTGTGTAAGCTCAAGAAGGCAATTTATGGGCTCAAACAGTCCCCTTGTGCTTGGTTTGGCAAATTCAATTAAATAGTGAAAGAATTCAGAAAATGAGACAATGTCAAGTTGACCACTCAGTGTTCAGCTATGATTCTGAAGCCGGGAAGATTTTACTAGTGGTTTACATGGATGACATAGTCATAAATGGCAATGATAGATTTAGGATTAATAGACTGAAAGTCTTTCTACAAGATCATTTCCAGACAAAAAATCTTGAGAAGTTGAAGTATTTCTTGGATATAGAAGTTGCCAAATCGAAGCAAGGTATAAACTTGTATCAAAGGAAATATTTTTTTTAAAGGTAAGATAAGGCTTTATTAAAATCATCAAACAAATATGACAATAGCTCCCAAGCTACACTAAGTTTGGCCGGTACAGCTGACCAGATTATAGACAAGAAATGGAATGTGACCTTAACAACTTGGTTACATTCAGATTTTTGAAATCAGCATTCACAGAGATCCAAGAAATCAGTTTGCAAACAACAAAGTGAATAAGGTCCTCTGAGTTCTTCACTTTGTTACAGAAAATTCTATTGTTTCTTTCAGCCCAAATAGACCAAAGAATAGTAGCAGGTACAAATTTCCACACAAGCTTTCCTTCTTCAGACCTTGAACATTCTAGCAGCACAATAACTCCATAACTGATTTTGGCATTACCCAACTTAGCCTAGTAGCCTTGAGAAAATGATCCCACACCTTAGAGGTGCTAGTACAATGAAGACTTAGGTGGTCTATAGTTTCAAGTACTAGGCCACAAAGACCACAAGACTGATCCAAAATCTGCACTCATCTCCTCTCTAGATTTGATCTTGATCTATTGGAAGAAACATGACTATTAGGTGCTAAGCCAACTGGAACACCCATGGAACCGGGTGTGAAGTTGGGAAGTGATACAAGTGAATTATTTGATGATCCCGGAAGGTATAGATGGCTAGTGGGAAAATTGAATTACTTAACCATTACTAGACCAAATATCTTCTTTGTTGTCAGTGTGGTAAGCCAATTCATGCAAAACCCCCGAGTTCCTCACTGGGATGCAGTCCTTAGAATTGTATGATATTTGAAAGGGGTTCCAGGCCATGGATTATTGTACAAGCCAAGAGGAATTCTTGAAATAGTTGGCTATACAGATGCAGATTGAGCAGGTTCAATGTCTAATAGGAGATCCACTACAGGTTATTGCACCTTTCTTAGAGGAAATCTAGTGACGTGGAAGAGCAACAAACAAACTGTTGTGACAAGGAGTAGTGTTGAAGCAGAATACAGGGCCATGGCACACACTACATGTGAATTTGTGTGGTTGAAAAATATTTTGCAAGAAGTTAGGTTCTCAATAAGAAAACCCATGAAACTATACTATAACAACCAAGCTGCAATTCATATCTCATCTAATCCAATTTTTCATGAGAGGACTAAACACATAGAGGTTGATTGCCATTTTGTAAGGGAAAAAGTTCTTACTGGTGCCATAAGCATAGAGCATGTGAGGACAGGTGATCAATGGGCAGACTTGTTTACAAAAGGGTTGAGTTCAGGAAGAGTGAATTATATATGTAACAAGCTATGACTATATGACATATACTCTCCAGCTTGAGAGGGAGTGTTAGAATCGGCTGAGGGGTATTTCTATCATTTTATCATAAGTTAAGTTGTGCTTTGCCAGTTTGGTACTATTTTAAGTTGCATGTCCCATACTTAAGTAGGGGCATATTAGATATTGTAACCTGTATCGACAATATATATATGTAGTCAGCTGGGAGAGTCTTTTTGACTTCTCAGATCGATAATTCTTTTCTTCACTCCTTTTCTTCTTCTTCTCTCTTTCTCTTTTCTCTCTAAACCTGGTTCGACTGATCTATCAATCAGTAACCAAACATAGAACAGTAGAAATGGAAAATATACTAATTGCTATAATAGCCAATATAATAGTTTAAATGGTGAATAATGAGTCAATGTGCGAAAAGCTCGTAACCATCTTTGTTACTCTGAATCCTTTTCTTTTCCTTTGTTTTTATTTATTTATTTATATTTTCATCGGTAACTGAACAAAACATTAATAGAGAAGAATGAGGCGAAAAGAAGAGTGCAAAGAACGTTTGAACTGAGACACAAAATGTGTTTTTGTGAAAGAAAGAGATTTGAACAATTTGTAAGAAAAGAGGAGATTTTACGTAGGTACAATATGCAGAAAAAATAGGATAGTCAATAAGTCATCATGGTAATCAGGTATTCAGGTTTGGAGATTCTCATCTTAGGAAAAGAGAGATCATGCCATTGTCAAGGAGATTAGAGAGTTGTCAAATAAGGTGATCTGAAAGGACGTTGTCAATGTTAATGAAAGATCACACATATAGAGAAAGGAGAGTTGCTGGTTAAGACAAAGGAGGAGAACAAAAAGGAACAAAAAGAATACAACAAATACAGAAGAACTGCATTCAACTCTTTGTTCCATGTCTATGTTGTTTATTTTGTGATAGCCTTATATTTAAATATGTGAGATTGGTGATGAACCCGGGAAAACTGTAAAGTCCAACTGAGACAATCTGACCCTATCACTTGATGATCCTCCAGTCTGGGTACTAAAACAACAGTTCACCTCCTATGAAAACAAACGTGAAAGAAAAAGAGCCATGATTTAAGAAAAAAAGGTAGTAGTCAACTAACTCTTAGGGGCATTGGCATCCTCAGGCTTCCATATGAAAGGCTTTCTAGACAGCAAAGTCTCAGCATTTGCAACAGGTTCTAGATCTTCTTCTCCATTCTCTAGTGTTTCTGAATGTCTTGTTGATACACTTATATCATCCTCACCATTGGATAGACGGTTACATTCTTCTAGAACCCGAGAATCTTTGTTTCTGATTCAAATACAAGTAACCAAGACCAGAATAAATTCCTACTTAATAAGACAATGTATAACTTGAGATTTCTTAAGATAGACATGAAAATACCTGTCCATGGAATAAAGGTCGTTAGTTTGTCGTTTGAAGCTCTTGGAGTTTTCAAATATAACAAGGGCATCTTGGCTGCCATTGTCAGATTTTGACTCCTAACACAAAAAATTAGCTCATTAGGAATGACAACAAAACAAGAAATTCATCATTTTCTTTCCACATAAGAATACATCACTTTGCTCTCAGAAGACAGATTTGGACTCTATAGGTAAGGAAAGCATGTTGCAACTGATAATGATAGTGAAAGCAAGGAATGCAGCTCATTCGAGCTGAAGAGTAACACAGGCCAGCTAAGTTATTAAAGCCATAAAATGTTTTTATGCAGTTTGATTTCATGATACATTTACATCTGCATAAGCACTTTTTTTATTTAATAGTACAAGGTTTCTTAAGAAGCCTAATCTCGTCAATCTATTTAGATCTATGATTTTAAGAACACAAGTTCTGCATATGCACCAATTCTAATGACACTTGAAACTCTTATTATTTAACTTTCTAATGAATCAACAACTATAAGGTTGAACTTCAATGGATTTGGTTATTAAAATTAAGAACAGCAGACATATCTATAGTGGGATTCCTATTTGAGACCATTTCATATGTAAAAGAATTATATACCTGGCAATCTATTTGGGCATTCACGCGATCATTATGTTGAGCCCATCCATCAACAATCAGACGATAAGCTTCATCGCGGGACAGAAAAGACGCAAAGAAGTACTATCAAAGCAAGAAGAGAAATAAGACCTTGCAGCCAGTGCTGTACCTTAAAAGCAGAACATAAGATAATCTATTCAATCAACAAAAATGAAACCACATAGGACAAGGGAAAAAGGTTCATTGTTGGTCAGCACATTCATCCTAGTGGTTTCTCTAGAGAACTACCAAAAAGTTTTGGTACATGCAGGAAATTAGATACCTTGGGGAGCTTACCTTTTTCCCCCCAGCTAGAATTTCTATGGCATTAGGGAAGATTGCTGCTGTCTTTGCTTTCCGTACACATGTGACCTCATGGAAGGTGATTATTTTCTGCATATAAGATATAACTTCATGTTACAATATTTCCATTTGAATCATCCATAGCACAATGTTTTAATCTGTTTGAGAAAACATAACAAATAACAGAGGTTATTCAATAAGCTTTAAAGAATAATAGCCAACAAAGTTAAAAGAATGATTACTAATATATGTTACTGCTCACCTGGTCTTGCTTATCAACAAATTATTGCCCACAATCAAAGGAAATTATATTTTAAACATCAGATATGATGCACTTACAAGACGATAAATAAGAATGTAAAAAGTAAAATGTATAGATTTAAGAAGTAACAGTTGCAGCTAATGGTAGCAAACAGTTATAGAATATAATTGCCAATATGTAGAAGAATGCCAGAAATTCTGTAACCGTTGAGTGCATTCTGTAACCTTAACCAGTGGAAACGTAATGTGAATGCTTTGGAGGAGAATCTCCAAAACTTATAATATAAAACATTTTCCATGATATAAGAAGTTTCCTAATATCCACTGAAAGGTTAAACCTCAAACTAATAAAGTAATCAAAGACAAAGAGAAAAAGGCATGAACAGGGAATGACTGTCCAACAGAAGCCAAATAGGTTTGTTGCTATCATTAGCATTGCCACCGCATCTCTGATCAGTTTCAGTTTTTCCTTATTCTCTCTCTTGCATTCCTAGAAGGAGATAAATTCCCTAGTCTCGATGGATTTATTTTGGCATTTTATCACGAGTGCTGGGAGATTGTCAAAGAGGGTTTGAAAAGGGTGTTTGATGAGTTTCATAGAAGAGGGAAGATTGGGAAGAGAATGAATGCCACTTTTGTCACCTTAATCCCTAAATGTGCTGGGGCGGTTTCTTTGAATGAGTTTAGACCCATAAGCCTAACAACTAGTTTATATAAGATTGTGGCTAAGGTTTTGTCCTTCAGACTAAAAGAATGTGATCCACTTCATGGTAGCAAGTGAAAAAGGGGCTTTTGTCAAAGATAGACAAATCTTGGATCATATTTTAATAGGCAATGAAGCAATGGAGGTGCAAGAGAGCAGGGAAGAAAGATTTAGTTTATAAGTTGGATTCAGTGTTTTAAAAGGCGTGCACACTTGGAGGTGTGTCTCCAGGCGAGGCACCCCCAAAACACCCTGAGGCGTATGCCAGAGGCGCTGATACCTCTGAGGCATACACCTTTTTCATGAGGCATGCTAGAGGTGTACACCTCATGCGCCTCATGCACATTTCATATAAAATGACAAAAAAAAAAGAAAAAGAAAGAAAAAAAGAAAAAAAGAAAGGAAAGGAAAGGAAAGGAAAGGAAAGGAAAGGAAAGGAAAGGAAAGGAAAGGAAAAGAAAAGAAAGCAAAGGGAAAGAAAAAGAAAGGGAAGAAAAAAATAGAAAAAAGAAAGAAAGGAAAAGGGAAGAAAAAACAGCTATATCCAGTTTCTTTGGGCAATGGCTATTACTTCAGTTAAACAGCTATATCCTCTTCAACCCAAGCTGGTTGAGATATACTACTAGGAGGCAAAAAAATTTATGGTAGTGTGTAAGAGGAGACGTCTGGGGTTTGTGGAGTGAGAGGAATGTCAGAATTCTTGAAGAAAAATATAAGACACCAGAGGAGGTATGTAAACTTATTTTGATTAGGGTGGCTCATTGGATTTCAGTCTGATGAATTCAGAGGTGTTTCAGTGAATGATTTGGTAAGAGATTGGCAGGTGGCTTATACCTCGAGATTGTCAACAAACCCAGAGAAGAATATGGGATTCTGGGGTGAAGAAATGGATACTTCGACCCTATCCCAAGGGTCCTTTATATAGATAATGAAATTTGAGAATTTACAGAGAGGCCCTTGTAGGGCAACAGATATTAGAGGGGTTAACTTTGGCTGTTGGGGCCCAACAGCATAGGCTGTTGAGATAGTTTCTAGGCTGGGCACGTTCTGGGCAGTTCACCTATTCACACCCATGCTTTGGTTTTTAATCAAAATAAATTAAGATGTAATTACTAATTTACCCATTCTCATGGTAACGTGGCATTTCCAGAAATTCTCTCAACAGCATAGGCTGTTCGCTCCCAACAGCTAAAGTTTTTCCGATATTAGAGAATTTACAAAGAGGGCCTTGCAGGGCTGAAGAGAAAATAAGAGATAAAATACAATAGGAACTACAGTAATATGGTACATCAGGGAGTTTCTTCACAGAGACCACCAAGACTGGCTGAATTGTTTCCAACAACAGCTGGTTGAGTGAGAATGTCTTGTCACATCACATATGAGAGTCACTTCAGCTAGAAAGATAAGACTTTGCCAATTTCACATTTAAACTATAAACATCAATGATCAGTCCTACATATGCATTTTAAAGGTATGCCTGTTTCAATTATTAACAACTTCAAATAACAACCGTATGCCAATTTGTATTGATCAACTCAAAACATTTCAGGTAGAAACATCAATGATACCAAACACAACCTAAATCAGTTCTAACTACTTCAACAGATGTCTGTTTTGGTCTGGCCCCAGCTCTTCTAGATCCTTCAACATGTAACCAGTGTTTTCAACCCATCCTTGAGTCGGCCAATCAGATTGGTGACCCAGTCACAATTAGGGGTGATCATTTTCAGCACAGCCCAGCGTGCACATATTTACATATATAATATTCATACATGTTTTGTGTTATATTTTATATATAAATATTATAATATGGCACCTATAACACATATTACATGTAATATTTTATATTATAATGTATTTATACACATGTTATATGACATAATATATATATACATATATACATATTATACTTTATTTTATTTTATACATAAAGGTCATAGGCCCACAATCAGGCCCAGCTGAGTCCATGATCACTCCTTGCCACAATCCCAATTCAGGTCAACCTCTAGCCTTCTATATTATGGAAAAAATGACTCAGTTAAATGAACTGTCAACTAGACCTGTTCACGGGCCAGGCCAAGTTCAGGTTGGGCATTGCCTCTTTATTAGCAAAATACATCCATGCCCGAAATCAAGCCCAGCCCGACAATTGGGACTAAATCTTGAGCCCGAGCCCAGCCCTACTATAAAGCCCGAAGCCTGACCCATAAATTGGAAAAAAGATTTTTTGTTGTTTTTTTTTGTTTTTACTCAAAAAAAACTGATTTGTTTATATTAAATGACCTTAGAATGTTGAAAGATCTCACTATGGCTTGAGAAAAGAGAAGAAGAACAAAGAAAAAAATATATTATATATTTTTATAATATAAAATATTATTGGGCTCGGGTCAAACTTTTTTGAGAAAGCCCTATCCCGACCCAAAAAAAGTCAGGCCTAGTGTTTTGGGCCTAAGGTCAAGCCCATAGGCCTGAAATAATGTCCAAGCCCGACAAAGAACGGGCTGGCCCATCAAGCTACCTGGCCCATGAATAGGTCTACTGTCAACCCTAACAGTGAATTGTTAACCCATCTAACCTGTCCAATAGTGTCAATGTGGGTTCTTTTAGGAGGCCAGTGCAAACCAAGTCAAGCCAATTTGGGCCTTCCCCATGGTTTCTGCAGAGCACTAATGCTATTGGTGTCCAAACCGAATGCATTGATTTCCACTTCACTTCCGATCTTTGTGGGGCAAAACAATTTCAAGTCTGAGGCTAAGACCATTTTTGTAGAGGGTGAGAGAGGCCTTGAAATCAGGTTTACCAAGGAAGACAATTGGGGCTGAAAGAATGAGGAAAGTTTTCTTCGGAGGTGAAAGCTGGCCCCCCTTGCTCTTCTTGTCTTTAACTAGCCCTTTCGTCAACTTGTGCCCTTCCTTATAAGAAACTCAATTCATGCTTTCCTTCTAATCGACCAGGTGACTCTTTCCCTAGTCGAGTGCACTGATGTTTGATCACCATCTATTTGAGAAGTGGTGATTGGAAGGATAGGTGTGGATTTGGATAGGTGGAGGGTAGTAGAGAAGGATTTCAATGCAGCTGAAGTAGTGGCCTCCAAAAAAATTCATGGAGCAAGGAATTCAAAAATTGTTCACGTTACCAAAGCTTTCTCTCAATTGAAACTTGGATTGCTGGTGATGAGGACTCTAGGGTTCACACCAAACTGGATGTTCAATTGGGGAATTCCCAGCAAGAAAAAGATCGACAATGGTTTCAATTCTGCAGCGAGAGTTATTGATAGAAGCCTTTAAAAAAAAGATGGAGAGGTCTAGAGGTTAACCTATTGAGAAAATTGTTGAGAAAGATGTAGTGGTCGGCAAAATCCTTGGCTTATTTTTTTGGGGTGGTGAGGAGTTTTCTAGGAAAGCCTTTGAGGAGTTTGAGAGGAGAAAGAAGAGAGGATGAAGAAAGTTGTAATTGGAGGAGAGATTTGGGATGAGGATGATGATGGCCAGGAGGAAGTGTTTGAGGGGGAGGATTAGGGTCTTGGCTTTGCAAGGTTCTGCTTGGTTTCAAAGGAGGTGGTGGAGTGTGGAGTCATTGGGAGTTCTGGTGCTGTTCGATCTTTGTTTCTGTTAGAGTTTTGTAGTCTGATGTCAATGTTGTAAGTCATGTCCTAGTGTTCTTCTCTTTCTCTCGGGTGATAACTTATCACCTTCCTATTTGAATCCTCTTTGTCTTTTTAATGAATTACCTTTTACCTTGCACAAATAAAAAAAAAACTGTGGTCAGGATACTGATCCAATGTGATACTCTAACGACCTTATCTTGCCCAGCCAAGCCCCCTGCCCTTTGTCCAGTTGCCCAGCACAATTTGTGCCTATCCTTTTCTGGTTATCAGAGTTCCTACCTCCCCAACCTCCAAGCCATCTGGCTCACCCAATGCATGAACCCCACAATGCTGCCAATTGACCTTAGTGCTCGGACACAGGTCACTTCTGCTGAGATTTTCTGCATCACTTGAAGATACCAGATCCTTCAGCTTGATCTGGTGAAGATTCAGTTCTGCAAACACACCATCAATCATGTCCTGTCACCTTCCCTACACATGATACCTAGGTGAGTTTGTACAATGATGTGTCTTGCAACTGTTATTGTTCTCTCTCTTGCTTTCCCTATTTTATCACCTAGTGGAGCTACTCCAAGGTTCCTCCAGATGGTTCATTTCTGATCCTATCCTTCTAGTTTTCCCACTCATCCATGTCAACGTTCACATTTCTTCTACATCCATTTACTGATATTAATACTTTGAAAATATCAAGAACTTGAGTTTAGTATGACTCCTACCTTGATTTGAAAAAGAGGTGAAACTTCTTTAGCTATCTTCTTTTCTTAAGCTTTTACCTTCTTCCATCTATCCCATCATTTGTGGAGGATTTAATCATCCTTAAGGATGTTGTTTGTCAATGTTCCTACCTATATTGCAAAAAAGATTTTATTTTTTATTGATGACAAAACAATTTCATTGATGTACTGAGATGAGATGTACAAGAACAGAGGATGAAACATCCTTAGTAAAGAATATTAAAAAAGGATCGAAGAAAAAAATCATGTTCTTTCATGTTATACCACCTCCTCACAACCTGCAAATGCCTTCCCAAGGTCTTGGTAAGACTTCAAAGATTTTTCTATTCAACTTTCAGTATACCCTAAGAATTCCAAATCCACCATTCTCTATAAAATTCAACCTGTAGCTTTGAATGAGAATGGTGGCTACGACTATATCAACTCAATACAAGATCTCTACTTTGACTTTAAGCTATCAACAAGGAAGCTCCAGATGTTCTTGTTCCTTCAGTTGGCCCACCATTAGTTTTTTCCTTAAAACTGCCAAGTAATGCCTCAACCCTAGGAAGACAAGACTCTCCCTAACTCTTCCTATTCCTAACAATGTCTCTTACCACTCTGATCAACTTATTAGATGAGCAACTTGAAGCATACTTTTGGAGTCCTCCGACCCAACCATGTTCTTTACTCTTCACTTTTTGTTTGACTAGAGCATGAATCAATTTCCTTTTGAAGAAGCAGCTGCCTGAAGGTTGAATTACAAAACCTGCTTCTAACCTCATAGCACTCAATAGTTGCATGCTCAAAAATTGTAAAATTCTTCTATTCATTTAACCAGTATACTCTTGGACAAATACAGAATTTCACACAATGGGGAAGAAAAGGGGAAGAAAAGGAAGTGACCGGACTCACAGAGGGGCTGCCTACATACTCTCCAACGAGGGATCAGACCAATGTAGTTCACTGGTGCTGGAATTCCGGCGATAAAAGGGAGAGAACGATGGATAGATGCATAGGGAGATGGAAAATGGCTAACATCAAGGAGATGGGGTAGGAGTGGCATACCAAGGCCGCCCTTGAAATGGATGGGAAGCACCTGTTTATAGGTTTTGGGTGCACATTCCAAAAGTTTCTTAAGTTGTGCTTTTCCTATTTTGGAACATGTGATTAAATCTATTTCTAGAATTATCTGGTCAATTGTCATTTCCATTTTTACCCTTTTGTCATTTAAATCACATGTCTATTTCCATTCTTGAATGTGCTTAGATGGATTTATTTCTAGAATGTTCGCTTATTATGCACATGTTTATTCTAATTCAAGAATGCACTTTTTGGTTTCTAGAGCATTCATCCCTTGGTTATTAATTTTGTTACTGTGTTGGAATATTCAGCACTTATATTTAATTAGTAAAATGGACTAAATTGTGTACCACCCACCCTCTTACAGCTCCTTTTTTTTTGAAAGGTAAGGTAAAGTTTTATTAAAAACATCACACAAATATTACATCAGATCCCAAGCCACACTAGGCTTGGCCAAGAAAGCTGATCAGGTTACAGATTACAGACTCCAAATGGAGTGTGTTCTTAACAACTCAGATACATTCAGATTCTTGAACTCAGCATTCACAGAGACCCAAGAAATTAGTTTGCAAACAGCAAAGTGAATAAGACCCTCTGAGTTCTTCACTTTGTTACAGAAAATCCTATTGTTTCTTTCAGCCCAGATGGACCAAAGGACAGCAGCAGGAATAGCTTTCCACACAATCTTTCCTTTCTTCTTCAGGCCTTGAACATTCCAGCAGTGCAGCAACTCCTTAACTGATTTCGGCATTACCCAACTCAGACCAGCAGCCTTGAAAAAGTGATCCCACCCCTTAGAGGTGACAGTACAGTGGAGACTGTGGTTTCAGGTACAAGACCACAAAGCCCACAAGACTGATCCAAAATCTGCAATCCCCTTCTCTCCAAGTTTGACCTTGTAAGACACTTGTCCAAAGTCATTGCCCAGACCAGAAAATTCACTTTTGAGGGGGAGATAGGATTCCAAATCTGCTTCCAGGGGAAATCTGAAATACCAGATCTGCTTAACTTTAAGGCCAAAGATCTAACTGTGAAGCATCTATCACCATTCCATTTCCAAAACCACTCATCTTCCTTGCTGCAGATAACTTCCTGTCTCTGTAACAGATTCAGCAGCTCCACTACTTCACCTAACTCCCAATCAAACAGATCTCTTCTGAAAATAGGAGCCCAAACTATAGATTCTTCAGATAAAATGTAAGAATCAGCCACAGATACATCTTGGTTGGATGCACATTGAAAGAGAAGAGGGAAGGCCTCTGCCAAGGAGCTGTCCAAACACCATGGGTCTTTCCAGAATTTTACCCTGTCCCCTCTCCCTATCTTAAAGTTCACCCCTTCACAAAAATAGGGAAGGCACTTCATTATTCCTTTCCAGACAGAGCAACCCCAATTTGGAGGGGATCTTGAGAGTGCCCATCCCCCCAATTTACACCAAACTTGGCTGCAATAAGGCTTCTCTACCAAGTGTTCCTTTCAGTACCAAATCTCCAGATCCACTTGCTAAGGAGAGTTGTATTAAACACTTTTAATTTCAGGATTCCCAGTCCCCCTTCTTCAATAGGAAGACAAACTTGATCCCACTTAATGAGGTGTATTTTCTTTTCTTCTTCCCAACCCCTCCAGAGGAAGTTTCTTTGAAGACTTTCAATCTTTTTGGCAGTCTTAGCTGGGAGTGAGAAGAGGGAAAGAAAATAGGCGGGTAGATTAGATAATGTGCTTTTAATGAGAGTCACTCTGCCCCCCATTAATAAATATTTAGCTTTCCATAAAGAAAGCTTCCTCTCTAACCTATCAACCACAAGGTCCCACAATGCAGCTTTAGTACATTTTGCCCCCAAAGGGAGGCCCAAATAATTAACAGGAAGGGGATCCACTTTACAAGCCAACACTCTAGCACAGCCCTCCAAGTTTGCAACATGACCCACCGGACTAGTCATGTGTTTACTCAAATTGACCTTTAGACCCGAAATCACTTCAAACCAACACAGAATTCCAAGTAACACCTCTAACTGCTCAGGAACAGCATCAAGAAAACGAAGTGTGTCATCTGCAAACTGGAGAATATTAACTTTTTCCTCACCTGGAGCAATTGCAAAACCCTCCCAAAGCCCAGCCTCAGCAGCCCTTCTGGAAAATTGGGTAAGAATTTCCATGAGGCAAATGAAGAGGAGAGGGGAGAGGGGATCACCCTGCCTTAGCCCTCTAGAGCTTTCAAAAAAAAAACCTGCGGTCTGACCATTTACCAAAATATAGAACTTGGGGGAAGAAATGCAAACTTCGGTCCAATTTCTCCACTTTTGACCAAAACTCATCTTTTCCAGCACCAAGTCCAGACAACTCCAGTTCACATGGTCATAAGCTTTCTCAATGTCTAATTTACAAATCAGGCTAGGGGAGTCTTCTCTTCTTCTAGAATCAGTAAGTTCATTGGCAATAAGGATTGAATCTAGCATCTACCTTCCGGGAACAAAGGCACTTTGATTGCTTAAAATCACACTACTCAAACTCCTTTCATTCTCTTAGCCAACACATTTGCCAAGATTTTGTAGAAACTGTTCAAAAGGCTTACAGATCTGAAATCTTTTATATTTATAGCTCCCTCTACCTTCAGAATTTTTTCTTTTTTTTGATCAATAACAATGAAATTTTATTAATGATGGAGAGAATCAGAATTACAAGGGAAAGAGCTAAAAAATCTTAACTCCCAAGTCCCAACTACCCAAGGAACATCCTGACCATGCAGCAATTACAAAACAGCCCAAAATATAGTGTTTCTGTCTACCCCTTGCCTAGCTAGACCATCTGCCAATGCATTTGCACTTCTCTTTATCCATGTACAATGAATTTCCATGTCCTTAGTGAGCCACTTGAACTTCCTCTTTTCATTATTGTATTTCCAGAGCACAGAACTGTCCTCTTCTAGCCAATTCACCACAATTTCAGAATCACCTTCTATAATCAACATTTTAATATTCGTTTCCTTGGCCCTTTGTATCCCTTCGATAGCTCCTAAAATCAGAATCTCCCACCCCAATCGAACCTCCTTATCACTCCCCCTACTCCGGAAGGCCCTGGATTGCCTATGCTGCTACCATCGAAATTCAGTTTGGTAAACCCATGAAGTGGAGGAGTCCAGCAAGAGTTTAAATTCTTTCTACTTGAGCCTGAATCTGCAATCTCCTTCCAGCTCCTTATCATCTCATCAACTGAGAACACTTTAAACAATTCCAATGTTCTCAACCAATGTATCATCCTAATGTGGATAATCTCCATGATTTCTTCCACACTTCTCTCCTTATTTGAGAATATCCTTGAGTTCCTCTCCTCCCAAACAGTCCAACATACCACAGCCCTACCACACCTCCACATGATATTGGCCCTTTTGGTTGGCCAATTAGGCATAGAGGTAAATAAGCTTTGCACATTCAAAGGGGGAGTCCACCTGCACCCAAACAGAGAAGTAAACCATTCCCAAATAACTATAACAAACTGACAAGAAATTAGTAAATGTTATCCAGGAGTCCGGATCACCTGCCCACGAGAACTCTGTCCACGCCTACGCACAATACACTACCCCCCGTGAATTGGGAACATCTCCCCCTACATAATACTATGCAGAGGATGAGATGTTCTCCATGTGTGGCTCCGATGAACGTGGGCAGAGTTCTCGTGGGCAAGAGATCAGGATTCGTTATCCAAACTCACCATCGGATTTATAGAGAACACACCAGTGAGGATACAAACAATTGTTGGGTCTTTTCCTTTGGAGTAGATCCCCTGTATTAACTCTTTCTAGAAAGGCTTCCCAACAGAAACTCCCAACCTTTGGAGGTATAGGTCGACACCACACTTCTTTAACAGGGAAAGATGATCCAACAGGAGGAGAGGGTAATAGTGCTTTGAAGAAAGAAGCACAAATGTAGGAACCCGAGGGAATGAGTGTTCCTTATTCTGCTATCTGTCTTTGATGGCTCAATGAACTGATGAAGACCCCTTCAAGAATGGATAGTAAGGCTAAAGTACAGGCTAACTCTATGTCCCTGACATCTCTTCTCAAACTCAAGTTCCATCCAAACCCAGAAGGTGAATTAGAAGGAAGAAGAAAGGAGGAGATTGGTTCATTTTTAAGGGTAGAAATAGCAAAAAGGCCTAGAAATTGATCTTTCAAAGAGGAATCCCCAACCCAAACATATTCCCAAAACTTAATGAGGTTACCTGAGTGCAAGTCGTACCTGATCCATGGAGAGAACAATGGCAAGATGGCTTGAATAGCTTTCCAAGGAGAAGCTCTTGTAGTCCTAGCTAGAATTCCAGAATCCCATCCATTGTCTACCAGCCTATGTATACTTCCCACTATCTTAACCCACAATCTTTCTTTCTCCAATGAGAATCTCCACAGCCATTTCCCTAGTAATGCTAGGTTCCTAGTCCTAATGTTCCCAATTCCCAAACCTCCCTCCTTTTTACCCCTACAAAACCACCTCCCACCTGATCCTATTGTCCTTCTCCTCCCCCAGATCCCACAAAAAATCTCTCATTAGTTTTTCCAGCCTACTGGCCACCTTAGCTGGAATCTTAAAGACTAACAAGAAATAGACAGGAAGGTTAGCCAGAGTAGACCTAATTAAGGTGATTCTCCCTCCAAGAGACAAATAATTTTTCTTCCAATTAGCAAGTCTCTTTTCAAATCTCTCCACAACAGGGGCCCAGAAATCGCCTTTCTGAGGATTATCCCCCATAGGTAAACCAAGGTAACTTAAGGGTCAATTAGAAACTACACATCCCAAAATGTCTGCATACTCACCAATCTCCCCTTCCCCCATATTGACTCCAACTATACAACTTTTCTCAAAGTTCACTATAAGGTTTGACATTTGCTCAAAAAGTTGTATAGTGAACTTCAAGTTTCCAATCCAATTGATATCCCCTCCTTCACAAAACAGAATTGTGTCATTTGCAAATTGTAGGTGTAAGTGGTATATTATCTCTTCCAACTCTCCACCCTCTTATTAACTCCCTAGAATCTGCTTTGGATATTGGTCCCCCAACACTTCAGCAACCAACATAAACAAGAAAGGGGATAGGGGGTCACCTTGTCTAATCCCCCTCAAAGCTGGGAAATAGTCCACCACTGTCCCGTTCACCAAAATGGAATATTGGCAATCCCTAATGCAACCCATCACCCATTTGCACCAGATGTCTCCAAACCCAAAGTTAATCATCACCTCCAATAAGAAGAACCAATCAACCAAGTCATTAGCCTTTTCCAGATCTAATTTATACACCACACCTCTTCTCCTGGATCTCTTATAGTCCTCTAAAGGTGGCCCTCTACCTTCGGAATTAGAGTAATAAAGGTGGCATTCAAGCTCCTTCACAAAGAAGCATTCTCATAGAAGGCCTGAAAAACATTCATCACATCTTGCTTAACAAACTCCCAACTACTTGTGTAAAATGATTTGTCAGCCCATCAAGACTCGAGGATTTCACATTCTCCAACATACCAATTGCAGCCTTAACTTCCTCCTCTGTGAAGGGTCTCTCCAACCACTACTTTTTATCATCATTCAGGTGCTTGAAGGGAAGACCTGATGGAAAGGGTCTTCTAGACCAGTTCTCTTTATACAGCCTCTTATAGAAGCCTGTAGCAATCTGCTTAACTTTAGTAGTCGACTCTCCCAAGTTTCCATCCCATTCCAACTTACTAATTAAAGAAGCCCTGTACTGAGCATTTGCCATTTTGTGAAAGAATTGAGTATCTCTGTCCCCCGACTTCAGCCACCAAATTTTAGCTCTCTGCCTCCATTTAATTTCATCTTTTATGGCTAGTTTGTCAAAAATCAACTTTGCGTGGCTTCTTTTCTGCCTCAAGGCCTCCGGGATTGGCCCTACCCCTTCAGCCCTATCAATTTGCTCTATTGTGTTGAGGCAAGCTCTCTTCTTAGTTTCAAAGACCAGACAACTTCTTCATTATCAAAACACGACAACCATTTCCTTCGAAGTGATTTAAGGTAAATTTTCTTGATTAAAAGCTATAATGATACAACAAGACACCTGTTGGAGCTCCAGACACTAAAGAGCTCCACACAAGCAACACAACTCACATCAGAACAAGATTGGCATAATACAAAGATAACACAGGGGAACCCTGGTTAAAATAGAATTATTCAAAGTCTCGTGCTCTAAAACCCAGAGTTTTAAAAGTGCAAGGTGCAAAAAAAGTGCAAGGCACAAAAATAAGCGCAAGGGTCAATTTGTGCCCAAGGGACAAGGTGCAAGGCAAGGCGTGTGCCTTTAAGCAAGGCACAAAAAATACAAAAAAAAAATGCCAAAATAATTAAAAAATATATTAAACATGATATTAATAAAAATATAAACTTAAATTTTAGAATAAATGTTTTAAAAAACCTATTATCTAAATAAAAATAAATAAACATAACATGCAAAGCGTATTCAAATGAAAAAATTTTAAATAAAATCAAACATATAAACATTTTCGAGCATGTAAAACCCACAATCTCTTTTTCTCCTCAATTGCGTTACTTCAAATAGCTAGTGTGATGTAAAACATATTGCATTCCTGATTCTACAAGCCACCTTTGTACCAAGCCCCTCAAGGCAATTGCTAATGTTGTTCATTCATTCATCCTAATAAAATATCTTCTTAAAAGGCAATCAAAATTATAAAATCATTATTTTTTCTGTAACGATTAAGAATATAAGACCCTAACATTGACTTGTTTGGGCTTGCCACGAGGGGCTTGGTTGGGGGTCTAGGGGCGGAGCCCCTAACCCAACTGCTAGGTTCAAAAAACAAAAAGTGCAAATTTAAAAAGGCGCACACCTTTTGAAAGTGTTGCGTCTAGGACCTAGGCAAGGCACATACCCTAAAATGTGCCTTGTCTATGCACCTAGGCATGCCTTTTAAATCATGGCTGACACCCATACCTTCCAATCTCCTCAACTTCCCATTTCCTTTCATAGGAATTTTTTTTGGACTTTCTACAATTACTATTAACTCACAAGGATGGCATAAATAGATGGGAAGACTTGAAAGACACTTATGGTAAGAGTTATAAGCTCATCTAGGAATGGCAACGGAGCGGGGTAGGGACGGGGAGCCACTCCCCATCCTCATCCCCACAAAAATCCCCACCCCCATCCCCGTCTCCGCCAATGGGGACAAGGTTATCCCCATCCCCGCGGGAATCCCCGCTCCCTGTGATTTTTTATAATGTCAACTATTTTGTTTTTGTTTTTGTTTTTATTTTATTTAAAAATTAAAAATAAAATAATTATAATTTACAATCCTTTTAAATAGACCTGTTCACAGGCCGGGTTTCAGGCTTGACTTACACTTTGTTGTGCTCGGACTTCGGGTCGGACCCCATTCAAAATTTGGCAAAAGCCAAGCCCAAGCCTGGCCCATGAACAGGTCTACTTTTAAAAAAGATTCAAACATATTTAACCATATTTTTAAAAATATTAATATAAATACATACATACATAGACATATGCATACATATATACATATATATTAGCAGGGATTGGGGTCCCCGCGGGGCAGGGAGTGCTCTCCCCATCCCTGCCCCATCCCCACCAACGGGGATGAAAATTTCCCCATCTCCATCCCCAGAAGGGAAATCATCCCCATCCCCGCCCCATTCAGGGTGGGTCTCCACAGGGATCGGGGAAATGGGGAAATTTTCCATCCCTACCCTCATCCCATCCCATAGACGGATATTTCTCTTCCACCAAGGTAGCCTCTTGTCAATATATATGTTTTCCGCAGAAATCAGATTTATAATATTAATTTGTTATTTCTTTATTTTCTGAAGACATATTTTTCCCTTCAAGGATGTCTTATCCTCCTTTATAAATTTCAATTTTTACATGATAATGAAATACTTCTGTTACTGACAAAAGGCATCCAACAGCCATCTGTTACTCCCTTGCATATAGAATATCATCTATAAGAACAGTCCCAAGAGCAACAAGCCATGCAAATGTCTCTACCTTCAGAGGAAGTGGGCTCCACCAAATTGTACCAATCAATGAGGATTTTGCAACACCATGTCAGTAGCTTTTTTTTTATTTTGATCATCAAGTAAAGATTACCATACATCAGTAGTATTGTTAAATGAACTAATGGAGTATCATCCTTTTGAGTCTCATAACCAGATAGTAATACCATAGTTCATCCTATTCTTTTGAAGATTGTTTTCCTATTATAATGATCAGTTGGCCAGGAAGAAGACAAAAGAGAAAGCTTAAATTGAAATCTGAAGTGCATGTTCAAGAAAATTAAGTTGATAAGACCTTCAAGAACATATACACCATAAGGATAGAGAAAATATTAGAGAAATGAGCTAACTAACTTATGTGCATCAAAGGGAAGCTATATCATTTAGCCACAAAAGGATTTAAATCTATAAGGACTCAAATGAACAAAATAAAGAAAGCAATATTGGCAACATACCTTTGTCTCAAACCCAAAAATGTTAGAATAAAAGCAAATATGATGAACAAACAAGTACATATGACCCTGCAAATTAAAGTAAAATTAGGGAAATTAAAAGAAAGGGTGAATTCAAGGTTCAAAGTATCGATACGTATCAGCCCGTATCAGCTGAGACATCGTATCGGGAGCTTCCCGATACTACGCCCTATAGAGGGTGTATCGGGGTTTTGACCGGTCCAGAGGGTGGACGGACCTTAAACCGGCCCCTCTGAACCGGATTTGAAAAAAAAAACTGAAAAAAACTACCGATACTGTCCAATATGCCTCTACCGGCGTATCAGGTGTATCGATATTTTGAACCTTGGGCAAATTATAATAGTGTAAATTTATAAATCTCTAGGCATACAACTTAACTACTGTCTTAAAGTTAGAAGAAAATCACAAAAGAAAATTATGGTACCATGGAATTCCTAACAACTATAGATTATTCACAATAAGGAGAAGCAAATGAGTGCAGAAAATATGGCCGTGTTTGGTTCACTACTATGGGCCCCATTCTTTTAATTCTTGCTCATTTTGGGCAAGAATGAGCAAGAATGAATAACATGTGTTTGGTTACAAAATTCTTGCTACATGCCACATTCTTTTTAGAATGAAAAATCAGCCCATAGCACAGAATTTGAGGTAGCCTGCAGCATGAAAAACAATCATGCACCATCTTGCTCATTTTCATTCTTTGAGGAAACTCTGCCTACAAAACTACTAACATAGATGTTTACTAGCGGACTATCGTGGAAACTCACCTCAATAGACATTAACTGCCTACCATCCACCGGTAAACATCCATGCCAACAGTTTTGGAGACCTAGGCTGGCGGTAGGGGTGCAACTTGGGCGGGCCCAGCCCGAGCCCAAACTAGCCCAACCCGAAATTTTACACGGGCTGGCTTGGAATTTCAGTCCTCAGACTGCGCTTGAGCTCAAGAAATCGGGCTTTTCTATTTTTCGGGTCGGGCCTAGGCCTAGTCCTTAGGTAGCCCAAACCGGGCCCAACTATACACATATGTATATATATGTTAATTTTGCATACATATTTACATATATATACATACATATTTGTGTGTGTATATATATATACATTTGTATACTTATTTACCTATTTACATACATATTTTGCATACATATATGCATAAATATATGTATACATGTTTGCATAAATATATATGTATAATTTTAGAGTGGGTTCATTGACCAACCCAAGCCCGGCCTGGGCCCGAGCCCAACCCGAGTTCATCAAATTACAGTGCGGATTGGGCTCAGGTTGGGAAAATCGGGCTTGACCTTGGGCTCGGGCCTTAAGCCCAAATTTTAGGGTTGGTCCCAGGTTGACCATAAACCCGGCCTAACCCGCCCAACTTGCACCCCTAGCTGGCAGTTTATGAATACCGACAGTTTTTTTTTTATTTGAAGAATGAAAATGAGCAATATAGGACACTTGTTAGTCTAAAAAGAATTCATTTTTAGGAAAAAAAAAAAGTGTTTGGTTTGTTGAGTTTTGGGCTGATATAACATGTTTTTTATTTGCATAGCATAGTTAGGGAGTTCTTGGGCCTTAGGCACGTTAATTTTTGTTTTAAGTTAAGAGTGTTTTTAAGTTCTCACAAGTAGCTGACTTACTAAGGGCATACTTGTCTTTGTACTCTCTTTTATTTATGAGTAAATCTAATGAAAGGGGCGGCCAAACCTAATTCTGTGCTTCTTCCATTCTCTACTATCTCTCATCTCTCTCTTTCTTAGCTGAAACCTTTTCTCCTCTATCTTTTCTTCTTTCTTTTACAGTTTTTATATCAAAACAGGTTGTCCAAACCTTTCTACATGGTATCAGAGCAAGGTTAAACATTTCTTGAGTTGCTCCATCATGCAGCCCTAGATCGACTGACTGCATGATAAGATAAAGGAATGATCGAAGACTTCAAGTAAGCCCAGTTTTTGGATTTTCTGGAGGAATTGCAATCCCTTGTAGCTGGTCTAGGGTTTTACACCAAAATCAGGAAGAACTAGAGAAAGGGGAAGAGTCCTATTTTAGTAGGACTCTTCAATTTTGACCTAGGAAGTGGCACTCTAGTTTTCTAGGGTTCCTTGAGGTTTCCTGAAGGGGGAGGTTCAAGTCATAGCCTTTTCGGAGGTCTCTAGAGGTTGCAACAACCTCTTCTCTCTCTTCTCTCGCTCCCACGGAAAAAGGTATCTTTGGAAGGAGAGGCTTCTAGGGTTCCAAGAGGATGTTTGAGGTTTCTAAAGGAGATAAATACCTTCTTTTCCATCTCAAATTGATTTCCTAACCTATTCTGAGAGTTATGGAGGGGTTGTGTAGTTGAAAACAAATTTTCAGGAGAAATGGGATCTGGGGGAGGAGGTGTTGGAGATCTCTTCGGAGCCGGAACCATCACTACAGTCAAGTTGGATGGTACAAACTACTTAGAATGGTCACAATCTGCAAAGATAGCCATTGGTGCTTGTGGGAAATTGGGGTATGTCACCAGTGAGGAAAAAAAACCTAAAACTAACCATTCCCGATGGGTACAGGAAAACTACATGGTGATGACTTGGTTGTGTAATTCCATGCGACCATGCCCCATATAAGTAAGAACTTTTTATGGGTTAACACAGCTAAGGAGATTTGGGATGGAGTAGCAAAAACCTATTCATAGAATGAAAATGTTGCTAGAGCCTATCAGAGAAACCAAGTGATTACTACTAAGCAGGAAGATAAGTCTTTTGCTATTTATTTTTCAACCCTAAAAATCTTATGGCAGGGGAAAGATCATTTGGAGACTGTGGTTTGGGAAAGTAGAAAAGATGCAGCAACTTATCAGAAGTTGGTAGAAAAGATTAAGGTTTTTGAGTTTTTTAGCTGGACTTAACCCTAAGTATGATATTGCACGCCAACATATTCATTCCCGAGACAGTGTAACTCTCTCTCAAGCATATATGCCTTTGTGTCTAGAGAGGAGAGTAGGAGAAATGTGATGATGAGGAACCCAGACCTTGAGCAATCAACTATGGTTAGCACAATGAAGCCTAAGCCGAGTGGGGATAAGGGCGGAAATGAACTGAGGAAGGAGGACAAAAGGGATCTAATCTGTGACTACTATAACAAACGCAAACATACCAGAGATACCTGCTGGAAGCTTTACCTACACCTTGTACCGAGTTAGCTCAGAAATAAGAAGGGAAATGTGAATATGGCAGTAATTGGTGATTTATCAGGGCCACCTACTACAGCCTCTCTAGAATCTGTTGCAGCAGCTACAGTGAGGGCCGAATTGGAGAGATATGGGCAATTCCTAAATTTGAAGGATACAACCAGTTCCATGTCAGTATCAGGTGGACAGAAGGTGCAAGTGGATCAGGAGGTAGTCATTCTACCTCGTTTGCACACACAAGTAGTTCACGTGCCACTGCAAATTATGTATCCACTACAGGTAAGGAGGGACCTCCCTGGATTATAGACTCAGGAGCCTCAAAACATATGAACAACATTTCCACCATTTTCACTTCATACCACCTCTGCTCTGGTAGAGATAGAATTTCCACAGTTGATGGATCACATGTTACCATTGCTAGGAAAGGGTCTGTCAGGATAACTGATACCATTACCCTACCTTCTGTCCTTCATGTTCCTAGACTGAGCACTAATCTTTTATTTGTTAGTAGCTTGAGAAAGAATTTAAACTATTCTGTGCTTTTTTCTCTTGGTCATTGTGTTTTGCAAGATCTGGAATCAAAGAAGACGATTGGGAGTGGTCGTGAGGTGAATGGAATCTATCTTCTTGATGCACTTCCTAGTCATTAGAGTCATCATGTCAGCAGGAGTATTGAGTTAGAGTCAGTGGGTCAGATTATGCTTTGGCATAATCAGTTAGGACATTTGTCTTTTGCTTCCTTTCGTTTTTGTTTCCCAAATTGTTTGTCTGTCAGTTTGTCCAGTTTGGAGTGTGGGGGCTATCAACTTGGAAAGCATTGTAAACATTCCTTTAAAGCAAGTAATAAAAGATGTTCTTCTGTTTTTTATATTAGTCATACTGATGTGTGGGGGGCCATACCATGTTTCCTCTATGGGTGGCTATTGGTGTTTTCTTCTGTTTGTGGATGATTATTCTCAGTACTCTTGGATATATTTGATGAGATCCTGTGATGAGGAACCTACCATCTTTGGTTCAACAATTCCATCAGATGGTGCTGACACAGTTTGGGGTACGAGAGAAAGTGTTTAGATCAGACAATGCCAAGGAATACTTTGAAAAAAAACTTATCATACCTTTTGGAGCATGGAGTTATCCATCAGAGTAGTTGTACATACACTCCACAACAGAATGGTGTAGCAGAAAGGAAGAACATACACATTGTGGAAGTAGCAAGAAGCATGATGTTGAGCTCTACAATTCCAATTCGTTTTTGGAGTGATGCAGTTCTTACAGCAGTGTTCTTGATTAATCGAGTGCCTTCTCGTGTTCTTGGATATAGCACTCCGTTCAGCCTTCTTTTTCCTAAGGGGGAGACATTCCATATTCCTCTAAGGGTGTTTGGATGTGTGTTCTTTGTCCATGTTCTTGGTCCTCACTGCTCAAAGTTGGATCCTAAGGCAAAGAAGTGTGTCTTCCTTGGGTAATGTAGGAAATTAGAAGGAGTATTGTTGTTATGATCCAGTCTCCGGGAGTCGGTATGTTACTATGGATGTCACCTTTTTTAAGTCCACACCATTTTTTTTTAGGGGTTCTTCTCAAGGGAGGTGTTTTGGAGAAGGAAGTGAACAATCTATACAACTTCATGTTCCAGCTCCTTTGTCTACTCCAGTGTCTGACCTACTTATCTCACCCACTTTTCCACCTCCATTGTGTCTTGTCTCTCAGTGCAGCACCTACGACAGCACAGAGAGGTTGATTCCACAGTAGAGGAACCCACGTCACTCCCTATCGGCTCATCCGAGGTTCCAGGTTCGACTGACACAAACCCAAGTATGCCTCTTGTTTCCTCTGATGGTTTAGTTCCTATTGATACTACTACCCTTGCTCCTAGCGCCATTGCAGATGACCTTGATCTACCTATTGCCCTCAGAAAAGGGAAGAGGAAGTGTACTACTCGTTGCATCTCACACTATCTTTCCTACAGTGGATTATCCCCTTCCTATCGGGCCTTCCTTTCCTCCCTTGACTCTATGTCTATACCCAGGAGTGTTAGTGAGGCTCTCTCCAAACATGGGAGATTATGGATTTGCCTGATGGCAAGGAGACTGTTGGATGCAGATGGGTTTATACAATGAAGTACAAAGCTGATGGGAGTGTAGAAAGCTACAAGGCGAGGCTAGTTGCAAAAGGGATACTTAGACTTATGGCATAGACTACTTGGAAACATTTTACCAGTGGCAAAGATGAGTTTAGTTTGAATTCTTCTATCACTAGCAGCTACATACTCTAGGCCACTCTTCCAACTAGATGTGAAGAATGCCTTTCTCAATGGGGACTTGTAGGAGGAGGTGTATATGGACCTTCCAACTGGCTTCTACAATAATGTGGAAAAAGGAAAGGAATGAAGGTTGAAGAAGTCCCTATATGGATTAAAACAATCACCAAGTGCACTGGTTGTATTTGGCTATACTCAAACTCAATCTAATCATACTCTTTTTGTAAAGAGGAGGGGTTCACTTGTGTCAATTGTGATAGTGTATGTAGATGACATTGTAGTTACAGGAAATGATTTGAGTGAGATTGATACCTTGAAGAAGAATCTGCATAAAGAGTTTGAGATTAAGGATCTTAGGGAGCTGAAGTACTCTCTGGGCATTGAAGTGGCAAGGTCCAAGCATGGGATCTTCATCTCAGAGAGGAAGTATGTTCTAGATCTACTACAGGAGACAAGAAAGCTTGGGGCAAAGGCAACTGATACACCTATTGATCAGAACCACAGGATAAATGCTTCTGAGGGTGAACTAGTGAAGGATGTTGTAAAGATATCAGAGGTTAGTGGGGTAGTTACTATACTTATGTATGACGCAACCAAACATCTCTTATGCAGTGAGTGGTGAGTCAATACATGCATGCCCCATGAGTTTAGCATTAGGAGGCTATTGATAGGATACTTTCCTTTTTGAAGGGACACCCAGGTAGAGGCATATTGTTTCCTGACCATGGACAGTTGAAATTAGAGGCTCACACAGATGCTAATTAGGCAAGGTGCCTAGATGACAGGAGATCTACATCAGGAGTTTTTACTCTTGTTGGAGGTAATTTAGTTCACAGAAGAGTAAACAGACAGTTGTGGCAAGGTCAAGTGCAAAAGCTGAATACATAGCCATGGCACATGGTGTTTCAGAACTCCTCTCAATTTGTTCCTTGTTAGGGGGGATTGGAATTGAGGCCGAAGAACCTATGATGCTATATTGTGACAATCAAACAGCAATTAACATTGCCCACAACCCAGTTCAACATGATAAGACGAAGCATATAGAAGTGGATAGACACTTTATAAGGGAAAGGGTGACATCCGGAGAAGTTTTCTTGCCATATGTTGCATCTGACTTGCAGCTAGGAGTGCTCACGGTTCGGTTAACCGAACCATGGGGTGTTTTTTTTAATCGAACTAGTACTACTGGTTTTTGGAAAACCGGTAACTGAAACCGAACCGAAGCCAGTCAGTTAACCAGTTGACCAGTTCGGTTAACCGTCGGTTCGATTCGTCAATTTTTCAATTTTTTAATTTTTACAATATTTATTATAAAAATATAAATAAATATATAATAAAAATTTAAAAATATATATAATATTATATTTTAAATAATATAATATAAATATATATTTATATATAGTATATATAAAACATATATAATATATAAAATATATATAATATATATAATATACATAAATATATATAAAATATATAGAAATATATGTATATCGGTTAGTTTGGTTAACCGTCGTTTTTTTATATTGGTTAACCGAAACTGAACTGGTACCCTTCGGTTTTTTAAAAACACCGAACCGACCGGTTCGATTCGGTTTTGGTCGACTTTTCCAGTTGGTTCAGTTTTTTGGTTTTTTTTGCTCACCCCTACTTGCAGCTTGCTGATGTTCTTACAAAAGGAGTTGCAAGAAACAAGTTGGAACATGATCTACACAAGTTGGGAATGTGTGACATTTATTCCCAACTTGTTGAGGGGGAGTGTTGAGTTTTGGATTGATATAACATGTATTTTATTTACATAGCATAGTTAGGGAGTTATTGAGCCTTAGACCCATTAGTTTATGTTTTAAGTTAAGAGTGTTTTTAAGTTCTCACAAGTAGCCGACTTACCAAGGGCATACTTGTTTTTGTACTCTTTTATTTATGAGTATATAATCTAATGAAAGGGGTGGCCAGACCTAATCGTAAGCTTCTCCCATTCTCTTCTATCTCTCATCTCTCTCTTCCTTAGCTGAAACCTTTTCTCCTCTTTCTTTTCTTTTTTTCTTTTACAGTTTTTATATCAAAACAGGTTGTCCAAACCTTTCTACTTGGTTCATAGCAATATTTTCTCATTCTTCCTGTTTTTACCCATTCTTGTCCATTTTAGAATTTCATCTTGGGTAAGAATGAGAAAGAATGAGAGTTGAACCACACATGGCCTATATTGATGCAAATTTCTTGACAGAGCTATTATCAAAAAAAGGATGCTTACACTTCCACAAGAATCAAGAGTTACCTGAAGAAGGATATTCTCTTGGAGGGCACAATTGAAGTCTTGAACAAGGACCTTTATAAGAAGACAAAAAAAGCAAAAACAGAAGATGGAGTCCATTTTAGAATAATACAAAAATCGTGCACTATAGAATTCTACAGTGCTTATCCTTACAATATAATGAGATTCATTATTTGCAGTGGTAAAGCTCTTTGCAAATATAATATTGGCAGTTTCTAAAGATTTTCCCAAATATAATAGAATGTGCTGATAACAAACAACAAGAAATCAGTATTAGCAAAGGCATAAAAATACAGTTCCCATAACCTTGCAAATGGAAGTAAAAAATGAGTTGATAATATCACTGATGTTTTTTCAATATAATATCAGAAGTTAATAATAAACAACAAGAAATCAATATTGGCAAAGACATAAGTATATTTCCTCACTGTGCAATAGCCAACTCTTCCTCTAGAAGAAAAAATGTTTGTGTGCAATGGACACCACCAAGTTGCGGATGGAAGAAACTAAATTTTGATGGTAGTTGTGTGGGTAATCTGGGTCTAACTGGCTCAGGCATTAGTGGTGTAATTAGGGATGAGAAAGGAGTTATACTCTCATTGTACTCAGGTCCAATTGGGCAAGGTGATGTACTCAGATCAGAATTTTTGGCAGCAGTTTATGGGGTGGAGAAAGCAAAAGAGTTGGGCATTGAAAGGCTGATTATTGAAGGGGACTCAAGAACAATTGTGAGTTGGCTGAAAAAGGGAGAACGAATAATTTGGAATTTAAGGAATGGTTATAGAAGGCTCAAATGGCTATATAAAGAAATGATGATTCAAGTCAACTGGGTGAGAAGATCTGCAAACCATTTGGCGGATGGGCTAGCTAAGCAAGGGGTTCAGAGACAGTCTATGTATTGGGCTCACTTGTAATTTTCTGGGTTAAAAATGTCCTCTTGAATCTGTTGAATCTTTCCACAACTTCTTGTTGTACCTATTTTATCTAATTTTAATGAATCCTTTTCTGTGTTGCTGATAAAAAAAAAAGTATATCTCCTCACTGTAACTACAAACAGAATTTAATAGTATATGTTTATCCGTCATTTGCACCCATAATTTAATTAAGCAGAATGGAATGGTGAAACAGGATTCATGTCGCCAACCCCATATAATTGGGATAAGGCTTGGATGATGATGATAATATGTATGCATCACTTCTCATGAATAAAGGACTGTTTGGCATGTGCCACATATTGATTTTAAATATAGAGTTAGGATAATAAGAACTCAAGTGGTATTTGATTGGTTGTCAGAACAAAATCAGTAGATAATCAAAAGCTGGTTTCATTTTATTACTTTTTTCTGTCAGAACACCATCTAAGGTAACCATAGTGTAAAAAAGATGGGAGTTTCTTCTATATTTATTTGATAAGGGAAATTGATGCTTACCACATTGTGAGAAAAGAATGAAGAGGTTTCAATAGGCTTGAATTCAGAATCAGTGTCTGGGACTCTGGAGCCTGATGCTTTGCTCTGACTAGTGACTGCAGACTCCAGGGCATGTAAACAATAGGTTATGGTTTTCTGGTTGCTGCTGCAACATGTGTTGATATTGCAACATTTGCAGTTAAAATGATGCATGTAGAGGTTTCACTGTTTCACAGAGGCTAAATTGCATATCCCTAAGTTGGAAGTAGGTAAAAAAGCCAAAAAAACAAAAAGATGTTGGAGTCAACCTGAAAGGATATCCTAACTTCTTGAAACTGGAAACAGAAGGAATGGATTTTTAAGACTTCCACAGGAATAGAAACTCAACATAACCTAGTGCATTAATCAAGTCAGGTACTTGTCCACTGAGATGATCAATCAAGGTGTAATCAGTGAATTCATGTGGAACATCATCACTGGGTGCGTCTTCCAAGAGGGTGAACTCAACAGTGACCACAGTAGTTACCTTCTGGTGATCAGAATGCAGCGAGTGGGAAAGTAGAATCTGGACCAGGCAGACAATGTCAAATGGCCAAAGGCCTGCAAGGTGATATCAACAGGAACTGAAGGAAAGTAGGAACTTACAATTTGTAATTTACAATTCAAGGGTAAGTAGTTTGGTGATTTACAAGAGGGGGATGCTGAGAAAAAGAGGTTTGCAAAGGGATGGTTGTTTTGGGAAGAAAACGGAGTGAAAAGTCCCAATGGCTTGTTTTCTTTCCAGGGATCCCATGTCAAAGTTTTGAGTGTTTCAGGTGCTTGCTTTGGTTTCACAAATCAGATGTGGACCCATTCACTGTCAAATCATTATTTCTGGGTAGGATCTTGATTATTGAGACTCCATTTATCTACTTGAGTGAAAGAACCATGAAAAGAGAGAGAAGGGCATTAAAATGAACCAATCAGTTGAAACGCCATGTCAGGCTCCAGGAGCAACCTTACCAAGTCCTATTTTGATGGTTCCAATCAAATTAATACCTGTGAAGGTGATTCATTTTCTTGTGTGAGGAGTTTTGGAACATTCAACATTGCCGAATGTAAGCATTCATGTGATTGATGGTAATAGTATGGCTGGAGAGTGGAGAGTGGATGCTTGGTCACTAGGGGGCTGATATAGTGCTCCTGCAGAATTACCTTTTCTTCATGCAAGAGAAGATCAAGGTTGAGTGCTGCAGAAGTACTCCAGAAAGGCAGAGGTATGCAGGGGCAATAAATCCAAGTTATTAGTTTCATTTTTTTAATCCTATACTACTGGAAGGAAATATAATCTTACTGCCATAGCCCCACATGTTGAAGTTACTTTGAAGGTGATGGATAATGTAACTAGGGTAGGAAAAGAAGAGAATGTACTATAAAAGAAGGGAATGGACATAAAAGAGACACGTTAATTCATGCACTGGGGTGTCTAAGGAACAAGATGCAACTAGAGTTGTGTTGGGGTCTGCAAGTGGTACATGCTTTTATTGGCTGTCTTTTGTTTGGGGGGTAGAATTACAGAATCATTGTGCACTGGCTTTCTCTATTTTTGTGAAATAGATTGAATTTTGGGTTTTTTTTTTGTGTGTGTGTTTTTCTGGCTAAGGTTTGATTGTGGGGCTTTGGATGTCAATTCCTGATAGGCTCATTTTATCGAATGTAACATCCTTTGCTTCTATCCCTTGTTCTTTTCATAACACTTCCCTCAAAAATATACCCCACACCAATTGACATAACCCTCAAAAGTATATATATATATAACTAAATTGGTATTGACTTGACGACTCAATGGTGAATGGACATTTATCTAAATTCACCATCTCCAAGATCTCTAACATAGTAATGGCATCAATGGTCAAAATGAGATTTCATATAGTTTTTTTGGCGTCAATTTTTATTCGATAAATCTTAATTCAGTCGATATTAGCTCCTTTCAGTAATATCATAATTATACACGACAAGAAAAAAAAAATCAAGCAGCCATTATGGTTATAAGATGATCAACTATTGCAAAAAGGTAAATAACATTAATAAGAGAACCTATAGTTCCTAAAAAAATCAAATATTTTTTTGCCATATTAATCTTAATGTCGCTTACTTCGTCAGGTGGAAGACGAAACAGTTGCCGATACTCTTCACTTCTCAAAGATGCTGCAGACTGTAACAAAACACACGGACCGGAAATGAACAGTAAAATCAATAGCTATTATAACTTCAAGCAAGAAATTGAATAGTTCGAAATTTGACAATCGTTGACACAATCAACCGCAGAATCAATCCGAAACAGCAGAAATTGGATGGAAACCTCAGTCAAAAAGTATCAATAGTACCTGGATTTCAACATCTTTACGGTGGTTAACCGACGAATCAGATTGCTCGTTACGATCAGAGGGATCAACAACACCTAAAGACGAGGTTTCAGAACCGGAGTCTGAACCCGATTTCGAAACCAATGGAGAAGAAGGAATGGACTCAATTGACTGAGAAGGTTCGGCCTTCTCTTTGCTCGGAGATGCTACGGCCATTGCAGAGATCTAGGGCGTCGGTGACCAAGCAGACGTGGAGTTCAGAGAGAGAGTCTGAAATGAACTGACTTTAAATAGACGTGAATTCAAGCATTGCCGGTTTTACGGTTTGATGAAATGAGATGAGAGAGAAAGGCGTCATGATTTCATGAATGAATGCGGCATTTCAACTCCCATAGTCCCATTCATTCGTGCTGGTTTGTTTAACTTAAACGCATACCTGCTAGACTGCCACCTGGGAGGCTGGGACCCCGGGGACTTAAAACCCAAATCCGAGCCCGAATTTGGTGTATGTCGGTATCCGGGTAAGACATGAGACTGGTCGGATCTCATCCAGACCCAGAATCATATTCCATGAGACAAATAGGTTGAGAATTGAGATGTGCATTTGGATCCTAATTAGATAGGTTTACGTAGATCCATTTATATTTTTTAGATAATAAAAGTGAAATTCTATTGGCCAAGATCTATTTATTTGGGGCATGAATCGGATGCACATATGAAGGAATCTAAACGGATCTATATTTTATTCGGTTGAGGATACATTCTTTCGAACCAAGCATAGCCTTAATGATGGATGTTGAGATAAACGGCCAATGAACACATTACTTAAAAATGGTAACTGGGTGGGGCGGGGATAGGGAGCCTCTTCTCATTTCCATCTCCCGTAAAAATTCCCATCCCCATCTCCATCTCCGTCCCCAGGGACAAAGTTATCACCATCCCCGTCCCCAAGGGAATTCCCATTCTCATGGGGACCCCCACTCCTCATGATTTTTTAAAATGGCAATCATTTTGTTTTTGTTTTTTGTTTTATTAAAAAATAAAAATAAAATAATTAAAATTTACAATATTTTAAAAAATACTAATATATAGACATATGTGTACATATGTACATATATAAACATATGCGTACATATTAACATATATACATATATATTAGTGGGGATCCCACTCGATGCTCGGCAGGAATTGGGGTCCCCTTAAGGTGGAGAATGCTCTCCCAGTCCCCGCCAATAGGAATGAAAATTTCCCCATCCCCATCCCCAGCCCATTCGGGGTGGATCCCCATGAGGATCAAGGAAATGGGGAAAATTGCCATCCCTATTCCTAAATTCTCAACTTCTCACTACCTAAAAAGATTCCTCCTTATTAAATGATAGTTGTGCATGTGCAAGATGAAAGAGGAATGATAATGATGTCAATGGGTTGGTTAGGTAAATCTGCCTTTTAACCCGATCCTAGGGTCAGGTTTATTGGTTTTAGTATAGAGTACGGTTAGGGTCTTGGTTCTTTTAACTTGTGTCAAATATGGGGTTATTTGTAATTTACCCTAATAATAATGAAGATGATGATGATAATATACTAAAACCCATATGGTGTGCAAATAGATTTATTGCTTTCCAACCTAAATACTTGGCTTCAAATCTTCTTAATGGTTTGATCAACAATAAAATGGCCTTATTAGTTGAACCACCAACAACACCTAGATGGAAATGCAGTTTCCTTTTTATACAATTTTAAAAACGTAAGTTTTAATAATAAGAAATAAAAATACTTTAAATATAAATTTCAACAAGAAAGATTAAGAACTAACTAATACCTAAAATATAGTTCTTAATGAGAGAGAATGGGATAAACTAAAAAGTGATAATGCAAATTATATTTTCTGCCTAGCTAGATTTAAAATTAGGGTATTTTAGTCAAAAAGAAATTTCAAATATATGGGACCCTATTCATATTTTTAATAATAGTATAAATTCATTTAATAGGTGACTATGATGCAACATCATATCAAATGATGATGCACATTACAACATCATCATTTTGACTATGATATGAGAAAGATATGATATTTGAATTTTTTTTTTTTATCAATCAACTGGTATCATAAACGTGGTAGCCAATTAGGTGTTATTTATCAAAACTCATGAGTGGGTTTTGATTGATCAAAACTCTTCCCATACCATATCTTTCCCGTATATTTTCCGTCATTCCATATAACCAGCTTCATACACTTGTTTTTACAATAGATCATGTGGCAACAAAGACAAATAATGGAAACATGACTAGTGGATTTGTTGCCTTTTAACTTGAAAACTTAACTTCTTGTTTGTATTTTATGTTAATGGTTTTAACTCATGGTTGAACCAAACAGATGACCTTATTGGTTGGACCAAACAAATGAATATGCTTCAATGCAACTATTGCAAAAAATAAATAAATAAAATAAAAAAAGAACCATTAACTTCATTAACAACTAGATGACCTTATTGGTTAAACTATGTACGTATTTTACCAGGTCAATAAGCTATAAGCAATACATTAATTATTTTTTTTTTATTTTTATCAATTTTCATAATTAATAGTAATAGATTTCATTTTTCACGCATATTTTTGTTTAATATGATGAATATGTAATATTAACGGCATTCTCAATTATTTTATAAAATTTATAAAGATTGTTATATGAATCTCATATTGACTTGTTAAATTAGGAGGGAAATACATATCCAATTGATTTAGAACATTCATTTTTTATTAGTGCTTTCTATATTGTGCTCAAATCAACTATTCAAAGACCAAAATTTTAGGTCCATTTATCACCAAACTACTTACCTATTGGAAAAAAAAAACCATTGGCATGTTGATATAACTAACCAAACCATTTAACCTGTTAAATGGGCTCATAGATAATAGATTAAATATTAATTCTCTTTTACTTTTAGTTTTTATTCTATTTTTGTCATTGATAAAAAAATAATTACTATTTATCACACTTAATTTTTAATAGGACAAAAATACATTAATAAAAAAGTATTCACATTTACTACAAAATTTCTATTTTTTAAAACTTTTTTGTTTTTCTACTTATTTTTTAATTTTTTATTACTTGAATTATGACATCATAGGTTAGCTCATTCGGCTAATATGATTGAACTTCTCACCCACACCTAGATGGAAAAACTATTTTGATTTTAGGATGATATTGAATTTTGTATTCCATTTTCATCATTAATAAAAATACTTTTTATTTTCATAATTATTTTTATTTAATTAGTATGATGAATATATAGCATTAAAGATGTTCTCAAATTCTTTCTACAAAATTCTTTACTTTTTGATTTCTTTTGTGCTATACATTTTTTAAATTATTTATTTATTTAATTATGGCATCATGAGTTGACTCGAAAAGTTGGATAATTAACCCACCATCTAGATAGGAAAACAACTTTGTTTTCAAATCAATTTTAAAATATATATTTCAGTTACATAATTAATAAAAACAATTCTTACTTGTCACTTAGCTTTTCTTTGATATAATTAATGTATAATATTATATTATAGATGTATCTGATTTTTGTTTTTTTGTGATTCTTTATACTTTTCTATTTTAAAAAAAAAATCATTTTTTGACTTTCACATTATGGGCTAATTCATTTAAAATCTAGGTTGATTTTAAAATTTGTATTTCATTTTCATCATTAATAAAATTGTTTATGTCTAATTCTTATTTTTGTTTAACATCAAATATGCCCAAATTTTTATAATCTTTCTGTATTTATGATTTTTTGTATTTTCTATTTTTAAAATTTTATTATTTGATTATGATATCATTTCATTTCTAGGTTGATTTTAGATTTTTTTCCCATTTCTATCATTAATAAAAAATAAAAAATACTTTTTACAAGTCATATTTATTTTTACTTTGTATGATGAATATATAATATTAGAGATATGCCAAAATATTTTTAATTTTCTATATTTTTATATTTCATCAATTTTTAATTTTTATTATTTAATTATGGCATCATTGGTTAACTAATTTTTACCAAAATGGTTGAATTGCTTATCCACCACTAGGAGTGAAAAAATGGTTTTGTTTTCAAAATTCTTTTTTAAAATATCGATTTTATACTTTTAAAATTAATGTTATGGATTTAATTAGTATAATTTAATGACGAGAAACAAATATATCTTAAATATAGGATTTAATGAGAGAATAAGAGTTAATACCTTAGATTTGGGACTTAATGAGAGAGAATAGGAAAATGGTTTCATTTTTTGTTGGCTTTAAATTTTATATTCCATTTCCACCATTAATAAAGATATTTCTTATTTATCGTTTATTTTTGTTTAATATGATGAATATATAATGTTAAAGATGTGACCAAAATTTTCTACCAGTTTTCTTGATTTTCTATTTTTACTTTTATTAATCATAGCATCATGGATTAGCCCATTTGACCCAAAATGGTTGAACTTCTTACCACCACCTAGATCGAAATACAACTTCAGTTTTGGGTTAATTTTAAAAAACATAAGTTTTTATACTATTAAAACTATTATAGATGGATATGATAAATGGAATTTTATGATGAGAAATAAAATGCCTTAGATATATGGCTCAATGAGGGAGAATAGGAATTAACACCTTAAATGTGGGACTTAATTAAAGGGGATTGAATAAATTGAATAATAGTATTCAAATTACATTTTTCTCTCTCCACAATAAAGAGTGGCTAACTGGCTATACTTTGACAAGTGGGTTATTTTAGTGAAAAAGAATCCAAAAATCTAAAACCTTATTCGTACTTTTCATAACAATACAGATATAGATGAATGGAGAAACTCTATTGTTAGAATAATGGTATCAATTGATATTTAATATATTGTTTTCCAAAAGATAGGTGGTTTTTTTCAAAGAAAAATGCCCCTAAGCTGTATCGTTCATAATAACACTGGTGATTTTATGATATGTATCATGATATAGTGATATGCTTTGGATATGCATGGATGTGATAGAATGATTTGGATATGCATGAATATGTTAGGGTTTTTGAAATAATCATGTTTCTGAACTACTTTAATTTCATTATATTATAAAAACATAAAACCTTAAAATATAACATTAATAGTCAATTTTACATTTATAATTTCATACAGGAACTTAAACATTATGTGAAAATTAACACCTGAGATCAACCTTCCAAGGCTTTTGTTTTGGAACTCCATAGGCTAAAACTGTTAATTTGGAACTAGTGTGGTCAATCGTATATATTCCTCAGGATCATAGGCCGTTATATTGTATTGAAATCCATAATCTTGGTTCACATGGGCTACAATTTTAACAGTGGAGCCTTGATACTTTCTAATTACAAAGACAAGAAATTCCATCAAGTAGTTTTCACTGAGGCTATGTTAGGTTTGAAGGAAAAGGTAGGGAAAGGGAGGGAAAGGTAGGGAAACCTATATAAGGTTTGTAACGTTTTCCCTACCTTTCCCTACTTTTTCCTTCAAACTAAACACAGCATAAGGTTGAGAGATTAAGTTGTGCCTGTAAGAGGATTCCATAAGAGCCAAACAGGTACAAGAAACTGTATTGAACCATGGATTATCCTTTCAGATAGTTGCTCTGAAATTGACACTGCAGTCCCACACTGAAGTTCTAAGCCCGAAGCAGTTCCAACTGTACAAGGGAGACCTGTTTTCGACACTCCAACTCATCAAATTCAACCCAATGCAATGGGAAATTGCACCCAGTTACGGCGGTGCTACCTGATATGCAATTTAGAACTGAACAAAATTCCTCTATAGCACACACTTGTAAAAATACAATCAATTTTTCAGAACATTTTCTGATTTTATTTTCATAATAATGAAGACATGGAGTTGAACACTACAAAGTGACAAAAAAAGGAATACTTGATTCTTATTGGCCATTATATATTGGTTTCCTTTTCTCAGCAAATGCTGCTAAACCTTCCAAGCGATCTTTTGTGTTCAATAGCTGCTCATAGCACTCTTCTTCCAACTCCAAACCTGATGGCAACTCTATTTCAATACCCCTATCAATAGCACGCTTTGCCATCCTAATTGCCAATGGACCCTGTGAAAGATAAATTCAAACTCTTATTATTTGTCAGTCTTGACACAAAGGCACACTTTTTAGCCTTGCACATAGAACACAAGCATTACGGAAGATTTTTAACTTTTCTTTTCCAATGGATAGCAAGAGTAATATTTAATTGCAGATGAAGTATTGGTGAGATGGGGATGAAAGAACAAGCAGCCTATGGAAAACTTGAATCAAGTGCCTTCGAGGTCCTAAATTTAGAAAGATCAGAGTTATGTAAATTCAAGCATTAACTGAGATCTTTTAGACAACCAGGATTTTTGGAAAAAAGCTCTAGTTTACAATGCAATTGAAATATTTCAACATTGAAAAAGGATCCTTAGATCCATGTGAAGTTGGTTTGTCACCAATCCACATGCTGGTCTAACAGTTGGATGCTCCAACTTGATGACAAGGTGCTAGAAAGTCCTGATATGAGCATAAGATGAAGTTTTCAGTGCCCCTCCCATCCATCCAGCAAGGGGGGGGGGGGGAGAAAAGAAAGGAAGGAAGAAAGAAGCTCTAACCTTGTATTGTAGAAAAACAAGTAACAGGAATGGTGTGTGCCTGAACAATGAACAAAAACCATTGTTTGATTACTAGTAGAAAAGTACTACCATTTGATTATGGGATCTCATAGATGAACCAAACTTGTCTACAAATCCTGGCCATCAGGTCCATAGGTTTAATTAATAGGTTATCTTTGAGGTGCTTCACTGAATGAATTGCTCTAATTGAAGTACATCAAATACAAGGCCAACAAAACATCAATTTGTGCTAAGCTATATGCCTCTTCTAATAAAGATAAATGCAACAATTTGTTCCACCATCAGTTTACCTATACCTAGATTATTTAAAAATACAATGAAAGTAACAAAATTTTACATATATTCATTATATGGCTGGTCCATAGAACTACTGAAAAAACCTCACTTAGTGTATGCTACCCCAGACACACACACACACAAGAAAAAAAAACAAAAACCCACACTTAATGTATTCTCAACTTCAAACATATATTACCAACCAAAAGTGAAAAGTAATCCAGTGTGGAACAACCACGAAAGATACACACAAACACATATTGGTAAAAACATCCAAAGAGATACAAATCATACCTTCTGATTTATATCTCGAGCAATTTCAAGAGCCTTTAGGTGAGCCTCACCAGCAGGAACACAGTAATTAACCAGACCTGTGTCACAGTGCATCTTCATGGTTGACAGAATAGCTAATTATGGAATACCAGAATTTTAGACAGTGCAGGATGCAAAAAATTTATACCCATTAACATTGCATCTTTTCCACCAATTTTTCGACTAGTAAATATAAGTTCTTTTGCAACTGATTTTCCCACAAGTCTAGGAAGCCGTTGGGTTCCACCAGCACTGCAAATTACTAGAACTCCATTAAAGAAACTAAAAAATCAATTTAATATAATGATTTTCATTTACGAGGATATGGAACTGGGCCTTGTAGGTTAAAAACACTTGCACTTCAGAAATTGTAGAAAACATCGGAGCCAAGAATTCATGCATATTATAATTACAGTTGAATTGTGAAAGGAGAACTCCAAATAAAAGTAGGTGCAGCTTGATCTATAAAATCACATTTTACTAACAGGGCACTACATTATGTCCAAGTATTATTACATTAACAAACATTAACAAAGCAAATTGGTTGCAGAGACACATCAAGCAATAATGTGCAAGGTATTAAATCATTTTTAGATGGGTTTTGACATCCTCAATAATTTTTTTTTTCCAAAATGTTGTCAGAATTTCAATCTTCTGTATGAAACATGAGAAAAAATAATATTGATTCACAAATATATGATATTTTCCCCATTTTTTTCTCATTTTATTCCTATTTCTTCTCTCATGCATATGTTTTCCTATCTTTTCTCCTTTTCCTTATCTAAATCTATTTAGTTATTTTCTGTTTCATTCAAACTGTATAATGCCAAATTCTACCTATTTTTCATTCCACTCACAGTTGATACCAAAAGAAAATCTCAAAATTTCAAAGATGTAGACAAATTTTAAAACCTTGATATTATCTTTATACTATATAAAGTGGACACTTGCATTGGTTTTGGTGCAGGCCATAAAAGTTAAATTTGATTATATGGTGTTAATTTACATCTTTACCCTTCACTTGCACACGTGCATTGCATGTGCTCTTACACTTGTACTATATAAAATAGATACTTGCCTTGGTTTTGGTGCAGGTCATAAAAGTTAAATTTGATTATATAATGTTTACTTATATCTTTACCCTTTACTTGCACATATCCTTACACTAGTCATATATAAGTCAAATAAATTGTGGATAAATGTTCACTCATTCTATAAATATAAATAGAATTTCAGTACATACCCAGGAATGATGGCAAGTCCTGTCTCTGGCAAGCCAAATACTGCATCTTCTCCTAAATTATTCAATGTCTTAGAAATCAGTTACAGAAATTATATAGCATCCATGACTTAGAAATCAAAGGGAGTTCAATAGGAAATTCTGTGCAATTGAAGGGTACCACAAATCCGAAGATCACAGGAAAGAGCCATTTCCAGTCCACCACCCAATGCTGCCCCTTCGATGACAGCAATTGTAGGAACGTGAAGTGCCTGAACAAAATCAAGCCATGTTCAGCAGACTAGTCAAACACAAGAAAAAATTAAGAAATGGATGCATGCAACAAGACCACCATCTAAAGGTGATAACTAAAAAGAGAAGGGGGGAAGAATGACTTGGAAGAAAGATCAAAATCAATTCTTGTTCTTGTCACAAGCTGTCAAAAGAAGCATTCTGTAACTGATGATCATGTCTTTTAAACACTTCATGCTTTGATTTCCCTGGAAGAAAATACAGTGCTTAAACATAAAACTTCATGATTCTGAGCATTAACCTCTAAATATGAGAATGTTGAACGCAAAGAATTAACAAAAAATTGGACCTCTGATGGATTCATCGTCCTGCGTTCCTGCCAATTTATCACATGGAAATGGTTAACAGTATTTTGTAGTCATTGTATGGATATGCATACAGGGAGGCATAAATAAAGAAGATTGAATAATAAGAGCTCTATCTAAATATCTAATCGCAGAAAATATACATTAAGAAATTCTGTTAGAGAAGTACTTTAACAAAGTGAATGTTTCAGTCTGGGGGACCCACAACTTGTTACCTGTCCCTTGTTTCAAGAATTGAGATTCACCATGGAAGGTCTCCCAACTAAGATTGGCTACGCCAGAAATCAGCATAATCAGATGACTTTTAACCATCTCATTTGGGGACTGTTTTTGTAGCTTCTTCTTAACTTAGACAGAAACTTCTCTCCAGAATCTGATTAAATGCATTAAAGTTAGATGGCTATAGTCTCCTGTGCAAGCTGATCTTTGGCTATCTGATTCTGATCTACTAGGTAACCCATCCAAAACATGGGAGATGTAGCAAGTCATGGGGGCTCAGACCTGTCAATGGATTCTGTATACCTGGATTCAAGAGAGTGCCTTTTGACAAACTTGAACTTGGTAAGTAGGTAGTGTATTTACTTGGGAGTTGAGAGTTGAAACCTCCATGTAACATGACCACAGACCACTACAATTTTTGTTTTTATATTAGCTGTGTATATCACTTTTTGACATGTTGGCAAATGGTGTCAATCAATTGAACCATTTATCAACATAATGAGAGTTAACTATAGAGTTAAAATCAAAGGGGAAAAAATCAAAGGCCATTTATCATTCCCTTCAGCAATTCAACCAATAAGTTTTTCTGGTGTAATGCAAATTCAGTTTGATATAAATCTCTGTTTGACATCATTCAAAGGCCAAGATCTATTCCACCCAGTCTGCTAGGGCTTTTGGACATTGGTCTAGAACTTTCCCCATTAAAACATCAATTCTGGTCTAGAACTTTACAGCCAGTTTAACCAACATTATAAATGAACCTGAACAATGATGGCACACTCTACCTTCAGATCAGCACCTGCACAGAAAACTTCAGGAACAGAACTGCAAATCATCACAACATTAATAGAGGAATCCCTGTTAATAGATTCGAAAGTATGCTGTAAGCCTTTCAGTAAATCCTTTCCAATGGCATTTTTAGCCTCTGGTCTATCCAAGTTCACCTCAATAATTCCTGTAAGGAAAATGAAATACACTTCAATTTGAGAAAATGATAAAAAGAGAAGTGCTAAATTTCAAGATGAGCAAACTCTTTGTGACAAAAGCGACAGTAACTTACCGAGATGTTACAGATATATAAATTTATAAAATGTGCATACTATATGACACAATTAGGAAGTTAATAGTCAGAGTTATAATTAACAGTATGCATAGAAGTGGTTCTTTTCTTTCCCTTAAAGAAGGGGAAAAATACTTCTAGAATTCACAATTAGTTAGTAGTATAAACCATTCATTTCCCATTTTTGAGGATCACTGCACGAGACTGATGTTTCTCAACATTATCAACTCTGAAAAACTACAATATATATCTAAAGAGGGTTTTCCAAGGAGAAACACCTTCAACTTGATGGTAGTAAAGGCAATACAGCTATCTTAAATGGAAAATTTTCACACGATTTGCATTTTAACTAATATTTGGTATCTTTCAAAAAATTAGTATCTCGTAAAGCTCAAACCTTCATAGTGGACTGGTTTTCATCAAGGAACCCCCAAAAGGGTAGAGCTCCATATAGAGAAAGCATAAAATACGGATTTTCACGCAATTTTTTTTTCTAGTTAGAATTCAGCATAAGCTCTACTGGAACTGGATTAACAAACTATGAAACTCACTTGGGATGAACCACTAATGTCAAATACCAAAAATTACAATATTTATCGGGAAAAATTAACAAAAGAGATATCAAATGGAAAGAAACAGAAATTTGATTACCGGAATCGGAACCAGAGAGTCTCTCCATCTTCACAGATTCAGAAGCGGACTGCAGAATAAGACTTCTGTAGCTCTGATTCAGCCATTGATAAGAACTCCCCGAAACCGGGCTCACTCGTCGAGTATAACTCCCCCGACCAAAGAGCTGAGACAAGAAGGGATTCGATTTCCTTCCTACGTGATGAACGACTGACCGGACAAGGATCGGAAAAGGACCCATATGGAATTATTGGGTTTGTGTCAGAGTCTCAGAGATAGGCGTGGATCGTTAGAGACGAGGCTTGTACAGTTCCACTGCTCCGGTGTCAACTATAACGGCACCCGGAGCCATAATTACAAATATACCCTTACCTTTTTTAACTATCGATTGACTGGAGATAAGAAAACTGTTGCTGTTGCTGAAACAACTTCATCTTCCATCTTGTAAACTTCAAGAGAGATATCTAGGGGCTACTCTCCATCTTGAAAATATTGAGAGAAGAATCAATTAGCCATGGTGGACAAGATGAATGTGGAAAACAAAATTTCTTTCACAGGCTCGAAGAACTACAATGGTTAAGACTGTCCTCCAGGCTATACTAACATACATAATGGGCTCTTCTATTTTACCAAACTCGACATTATAAAAATTAGAACAAATTCAAAGAAGCTTTTTGTGGGAGGGCTCCCTCTCAAAAAAATCCTTCCATACAATTTCGTGGGACAAATTGTGTAGACTAAGAAAAAGAGGGGGGTTTAAATTTCAGGAAGATGGAAGGAATTCTATTTGGCTCTGTTCTCTAAGCAAATCTCGAGATAGCTCACTGGAGAATATGGCTTATGGCTCTCTTCAGTCTGAAGAAAAAACCCTCTGATTCTAGATGGTGGAAGCAGGTTGTTGACACCATGAATCTTATTAAAAATAATTTGATTTGGCAAGTGAAGGATGACAGGAAATTTTATTTGAGAGACCCCTGGGTCCCTACTATATATGGAGATGTTCCTAAATTTAGAGATGAATCCATAACCTCAGATTTGACACTGCAGGTTCATGATCTCTTAAGTAATTCTGGGGATTGAGATAGACGAAAATTACAACAACTCTTCACTGATGAGAGTTTTAATCATATTGCTTAGACTATTATCTAACCTACTTTGCCTTTAGATCGCCTGTTGTGGAAGGGATCTAAGAATGCAGTTTACATTGTGAAGTCTGGTTATCAATTTTTCATGGGTCAGCATCCCTGGCCTTCTGGTCCTTTCCTAAAGTGGAGTCTTGTATGGCAAACTAAAGTCCCACTACTATTCCAGCTTTTCATATGGAAAGCTTGGTGGAACAGTTTTCCAACCAAAGAAAAACTAATGTTTTTGAAAGAGTCAAAAGAAGCAATGTTCTCTCTTTGTGATAAATGAAGCCAGACGGGAAAGAAAGAATGAATCGTATTTTCTCATTAGTCTTGAAATCTATTTATAAATACAAAGTTTGTTGTCTACGTCAGCAAGGCCAGTTATAACTGACATAAGTGCGTCTTTGATGCCCAACTTGCTGATCAGAAAATGGAATTGTTCAGCGCTTAAGGCTTTGGTGAGTAGATCGGCAGGCTGAGAAGATGTGGATATGTGGTGAAGCTGAAATGCCTTTGATAGAACATGCTCTCAGACAAAATGACAATCAATGTCAATGTGCTTTGTCTATTCATGGAAGACAGGGTTTGTGGCGATGTGGATAGTAGCCTGACTATCACAATAGAGTGGCACTGGAGCAGAAATGGTTAAACCAAGGTTTTGAAGAACACGTCAAAGCCACAAAATCTCACTAGATGCGGTGGCCATAGCGCGGTATTCAGCTTCAGAAGAAGATCATGCGACAATGGTTTGCTTTTTTGTTTTCCATGACAAAGGAGCACCTCCAAGAATAGTGATGTAACTGGTTATAGATTTCTGAGTAGTAGGACATGAGGTCCAATCAGAGTCACGGTAGACCCACAAAGTTAGATCATTGGATGTTGGAAAGAAGATACCTTGACGTGGTTTAGCTGCAACATAACGAATAACTCGCTTGGCAGCCTATAAGTGTTCTTCTCGTGGAGCACTGAGATGTTGGGTAAGAACATGAACTGGGAAACTCAATTCTGGCTTGGTGATGGTCAAATAGACTAGTTGGTCCATGAGTGTTTGTAGGTGGTAGGATACCAGGATCAGTGAGTAATGGGCTGGTTTCATCATTGAAATGACGATTTTACTCCATAGGATGAGAGACATGTTTGCATGACAGCATGCCTGACTCTGAAATAATATCCATAGCATACTTATGTTGACAGGCAAAGATACCAAATGAGGATCTGGTTATTTCAAGGCCAAGAAAATAATGCAAGGGGGCAAGATCCTTGAGACAAAAACACCCGTTAAGGTAGGATTTGAGGGCCTAAATGCGTGGAGGATCATTACTAGTTATCAATAGGTCATCGACATAAACCAGTATGGCAATATAAGACTCTCCTTGGGTGGAGGTAAATAGAGAATAGTCGTCAGCTGATTGCTAAAAACCAATTCTTTTGAGGGTAAAAGAGAACTTATCAAACCAATAACGAGAAGCTTGTTTCAACCCATATAAGGATTTATGTAGTTGACAGACCTTATTTTTGTCTTGCTTCGGAAAGCCAAGAGGATTGTTCATATAAACTTCTTCAACTAAATCTCCATGTAGAAAAGTATTATTAACATTGAGCTGATGTAATTCCCAACCTTGAACGACTGCCAAAGAAAGAATGTAGCAGAGCATAACTAGTTTTGCAACGGGAGCATAGGTGTCATGATAATCATACCCTTCAATTTGGGTGTACCCTTTTGCCATAAAGATGTGTCTTATATCACTCAATTGTGCCATCGGCCTTATACTTGAGTTTGTAGACCCATTTGGAACCTATGGATCTTTTACCTGGTGGAAGATCAACAATAGACCAAGTGTGGTTGTGCTCCGAAATGACAATTTCATCTTGCATGGCCTGACACCAGTTTGGGTCTCGTGATGCTTCAAAGTAGGATTTTGTTTTTGTTGTCCCACAGATCTGACTTGCAAAAGGGCCAGTGGGTCCATGAAAAATGTAATCATGAAGATGAACTGATGGCTTTTTAACACGTTGGGGCTGTATGAGGACATGGGATTGAATAGTTGTGTGTTCATTGAGATTGGGCTCAGTATGAAGTGATCTAGTGGGTGATTCAATGACATTGAATTCAGTTACAACCTAGTTATTGGGTTGTGTCACCATATCAATCCCATCATCAAGTTGTGGTAATGGAACAACAATGTTGTTGGGCCGAGGCATTTCATCATTTTGGGTCTTAGGTGGGGTAGATAAGAAAGGAAATACATCTTCATAAAAGGTTACATCCCAAGATGTGAACACCTCCTTGGTGTTTAGGATGACATGATATCCCTTTTGAGCATTAGGATATCCAATGAATAAGCAATGATCAGTCCGAGCAACAAATTTATCACCTAAAAGTGGTCGGTGTTGGGCATAACATAAACACCCAAATGTACGAAAATGCCCATATGTAGGGGGTTTTCCAAAGAGCACTTCATATAGTGTTTTGTCTTGTAAAGGAGTAGAGGGAAGATAATTAATTGTGTAAGCAGTAGTAAACACAATTTGTAGGTAGGCACATGAAATCTGCATGGGTCCAGACATAAATTCTTTGCCATTATCTGAACGAACTGCCTTAATTTCTCCATTGGATTGTGTTCGAACCATGTGATAAAAGGATACAAGCAACTGATAAGTCTCAAATTTGTTTTTCGTGAGATAAATCCAAGTATAATGACTGAAGTCATCTACAATGGTCAAGAAATATCTTGCACCGGATAGAGACAGAACATGATATGCACCCCAAATATCACAATGGATGAGGGCAAAAGGAGTAGTTGCCCGAAATGAGCTAAGTGGGAATGGATTGCGGCAATGCTTATCACGTTCACATGCGTCACATGCATGCTTTATTGGAGTCGAAAAACCATCACCAAGACTAAGAGATAGCTGTTGTAGAGAGGCGTGGCCTAATTTATTATGCCACAGTTGATAAGAACCATTAGCTCTGGATGTGAGAGCAAAGGATGGCGAATGGGGATGAAGACAATAAATGCTGTCACAGAGCATTCCCCAAGCAATCTGAGTGTGAGATGCTTGGTCCTGAATAATACAACCAATACTGGAGAAAACCATAGATCAATGCAGTTGGCTTGTGAGTTTACTTATTGATAAAAGATTGTGACGAAATTGGGGAACATATAAGACATTGGTAATGAATAAACTAGGTGCAACATTGGTTGATCGTTTGTGAGTTGCAAATAGGACAGAGCCATCTAGTAAATGAACCAAGGGCTCAAGAGGCAATGATTCAAGATGCATAAGCAAATTTATATAATTGGAGGTCATATGTTCAGATGCTCCACTATCCACTATCCAACAAACAGAAGTAGATACGGAGGTAGTGGTCTTACCAGTCATATTGACACTAGCTTCTTGAGAAGCTTCAGTGTTTAGGAGGCATAGGAGTTGGAAATATTGTTCTAATGTAAGACCAACAATGGGGGGTCCAAGTGGATCTGATTGAACACAAGCAGTAGTGGAATTGGGCCTTGTGTTTTTG